>NC_056703.1:23014351-23066851 GCF_018831695.1 Puntigrus tetrazona | reverse complement strand
CTGTAGCCCTTCTAATGCCAGATTAAGGGGTACTACTCTGCTGTGTTTTAATCTGATGCGTATCTAAAAACACCACACCACTGTGGGAAGGCGCGCGCCTTCGGTCAAATCCGTTCTCTCACGCAGACTAGCGAGAAGAACAATCATAATTCCAGCCTTTTTTTTACGCAGAGCGATGCATTTGAATAAATAGAGCCGTGCCGTGTTCAATCAAAGACCAAGCACACTTTAAGTTTGCCAGTGTACACAGAGGCAGGCAAGAGTTGCACGCATGCTCTTATTCTCAAGCTTTTCGAAGTTTGCTGTCTGCCTATTGTTGTTTTATGCAAAAAGTCAGAGTCTGGATAGGACGCACCGAGGGCCTTATGCAAATGACGTGTCTATCGGCTGGTGTGGGATACTGAAGAGGTGAATGCTCTTCCACTAACCCACTTTGCTAAATGTGTTTCTCTGAACCTTTTTGAGAAAGGTTCGCTCGGTTTGTCGTCGAAGACCTGAAGGGAAGCAGCACAGACCGATCCGCAGAGCCTGGATCCGTGAGGGCTTTCCCTGCTCTAAGGTAAGGGTAGATGCGCTCCTCAAAGTTTTCACCTAAAATATGAAGCTTTCTCCCAGACGCCTGCTTTCTTCTCGAGCAGTGACCGTTTTGTGGAATCATATGGTTTTGCATTGTACCTGTTCACAGCTCTCTATATTGGCAGATTTAAATGTTTTTGACTAGAAGAGATTAGGGTGGAGAGACAGAGTGATTGTGGTGAATGGTGAATGGGGATACCCTTGCTCTTATGAATATTACAACGAGCCCTTTACATAAAGGAGACCATTTGAAAGCAGGACACATTAGAATAAACCTCAAGATCATTTTACTGGCTGGGCCGTGGCATGAATTGCCTCAGTGTCTGCATAAAGTTGTGATCCTGTAGGAAAATCAGCTGTATTTATCATTACAGATATTAAGATGAGCACAGAGGCTGTTGAGCAGACAGAATCTCAGCCTGAACAAGCTGGTAAGGACACTTTTCACTCTCTGGAGTATTGTCAAAAACCTGGAAACGGTAAAAAAAAATGACCTCTTGGCAGTTAAATGTAAATAACATCACACATATGCAATCAATTACCTGCTGAGGTTTTCTTTTTTAATGTTGTACATTTGCGTATATATGTGTCTGTGTTTATTTATTTCAACATTGATTCATTTGATCGTTTAACTACTTACATGTAGGTGTTCGATATCCCGTTATATAATGTTATATTCTTATACATTTATATGAGATTGAAACTAAATGACTGTAATGTTTCAAACCTATTCTCTCGTTGCGGTTAACTGCGATTCCGTTTTACGTTCCTTCGAAATGAGGATCATAATTTCACGAACTGCCACCGGGCTTCTTCACAAGAACCGTTTGTGGTTATGACCAAAAGTTTAACTCTTTGTGTTGACGGGACGCTGGTCACGCTCTCGGGCGTTAAAGTTTTTGCCGTTGACTTAGAGCCAAAGTCATTTTTAGGTGGATTTTTATCATTGGCCTCCCCGTGTTTTTGCACTCGTGAAATGAAAGGTTTCTGTCGCAGCACATGCTGAGTTGAACAGACAGTTTATCAGGTGTGTAGGTGCGTGATGAGTGCAGGCTGATGGATGAGAATCTACCAGGATGTATGTGGCGGTTTGTTTGCAGTGAAGCGCTCATAGCCTCGGGCGGCACTGAATCATGGTACGGTTTCAATGGCTTCTGTACGGAACCGTCTTCTTCAAATGAGGAACCTGACAGAAATGACAATTCAGAGAGAGCGGAGTATTGTCAGTCAATGATAAATATATATTTTCGTTTATGTTTCATCACCTCTGTGGTGTAAATTGTTTGAGCATGGATTAAGGTTAAGGTTAAACCTATCAGATGTCCCATCAGGTCATGTGATAAGTGCAAATATTTGGATTGAAGGAAAAATGTTGTTCATGTTTACAAATACTCTTGTTACATAAACCCTGCCTACTAAAGTATAATTATATAAAATATATTAAATATATATTATATATTATATACACACACACACACACACACACACATATATATATATATATATATATATATATATATATATATATATATATATATATATATATATATATATATTTTTTTTTTTTTTAGCTTAGTTTTGAGTACATTTCATTATTTTGGAAAGACACAAAACCACAATGTTTTATTGAAAAATGCTTATAAATGAATTACAAAGTAATGCACTACTTTTTGATTAATGTTGCATTAAACGTGACATTTTTAAAAACTTAAATTCTAACTATTTTAAAAGTATCGATTTATGCGCAAACACATATGACTTAACGACTCTAATCAGTGATTATAAAACGATATGCTGTCATTAAAATATAGAGAAGCAGTTTTTATAAAATATTACTATTTTATTTAGAGAGAGAGAGAGAGAGAGAGAAATAGAGAGTGTAAGAGATGCACCTGGAGGTCTGTAAGTATTCAAATGTGAAGGCCTCTAAAGGTTGCCATGGAAACTGATTTGCATGATCTGATGATTTCCATACTGGAAGTTTGGCTCAGGAGAAGGGTAGATTTCCATATTGTGGAGTGAGTGAGTGCCGTTCTAACCACGGCCTCATAGAGACGGATTTGAATTTCAAATGAAGAGAGATTACCTGGCATTGACGACCTTTGAACCCCCGACTAACCCTCCTCGCTCGCTTTAATGGAACATTTGGGAGTTTGTTTTTATGGTATGGTCCATTATAGGTCTTACGATGAACAGCCCTTAAAAGAAATCATGCTAAAAGTTGAAATGAAAATGGTGATGTTTTGGGAAGTTAGCTGGATCAGGTGGGAGGCGAATGCGTAACTTTCAGTGTGATTGTCTTTTTATTTTCCAGACATTGAACAAAACGGCATTGACTTCACCAGACAAGTGAGTACAAACTACGTTCTACTTAATATTCATCATCTGTAAACAGCTGTGTTTTTACTTAGAGTAGCTCCTCGGTCCTCTTATAAAGAGAAACTCCAGAAAGGAGCTTGAAAGTACGAAGGTTTTCTAGTGTTACGGTGTGTGAGAAAATCGAGCAGCAATGCTTTAGTAGTTCATCAGATCAGCCTGTCACACAATCTAGTGTTGAGGACAGTAAAAAGTTTCGTGCGCAGGAACTAGCTTCAGGCTTGCGAGGGCATTTGCATACTGTGCCTGCGGGAAGGGAAGGAATGTTTGTTAAAGGCCCTCTCCGGCAGAACGGGTCCAGCAGCCTTACTGGTCTCCGAGCGCACACAAAGAGTGTGTGTGTGTGTGTGTGTGTGTGTGTGTGTGTATACACACACAAACACACATGCCTGAGGACCAAAACACACAGCTCCGCGTCGCGAAATGCTCGCCTCGTTCGTGTCTGACAAAGTCTTTGTTTCATGTGCAGATTAAGACCGAGAACCTGAACGATTCGCCTCATTCTGGATCGTCACACAAGACATGTCACCTGACTCAGGGATCCCCGGTGCCTGGCGGCCAGCTTCCCGGGGTACGTCCTTAGAAACCCAGCCGTAGGGAGGCACCAAATACCCTCATATACTGCGCACAAAAAGACTGAAATGAAGCCTATTTTGAGCGTCGTGCTTTTGGCACTTTTACAAAGAAACAACTTTAAAATGTATTCATTTCTGATGAAAAAAAATATAGAGATATATTAAAAACGCATTCATTTCATTCATTTGTGCTCAATGAGAAACATTTATTTTATGTTAGAGTATTTCTAAAACATGTTAGTATTTGTCTCCAATATATCATTATTTGAATACATTCATAAAATACGGTAAAATATAATCTAATGCATTTAAAAAAATAAATATTAAATATGTATTGTTATTCGGGTATTTATGAGGAAAAAAAGTATATATTAAATAGAAGTATTTATAAAACTTTGTAGCATTTTTTAACTGTCTTTAAAAGACCAAAAACATCCCGTCACCCTCGTATCGAGATTATTTCATGTGTTGAACATAAAATAATACATTTAGAAGAATGCTGATAGTCATAGAAAGAGTTGATGGTCTCCGTTACTGATTCAGAATATCATCTTTTGTGTTCAACGTGAGAAAGAAACTCACACAGGTGAGTAAATGATGACAAACGTATTCTTGTTTTGTTGGGTGATTTATTCCTTCAATTTGATTTAGTGATTTCAATAAAACAAATCGTTTTAATACAGTAAAATGCTTATAACATATCAGCATATTATTATTTAATTGTCTTGTATTTATAATGATTTAAATGAATTATTAAAATGAAATGAATTGTATTAACACAGCAAAATAGAACGTAAAGAATCACGTAAACATTAAAAACAAAAGCATAAATCATTAGGTTAATGAGATTTTGGGGGAAATGCGCTTAACTGTCTCGAAAATAATGTATTAATGGAAAAACTATGACGACTTTATGCAAAATATGTTTTCTTTTCTGTTGTTGTTCTGTTTGTGGGATGGTTTATTGTGTTTATTGGCTTCTAGGAGCTGCCCTCCCTGCACCCTCTGCCCCAGCTGGTCCTGATGCCTGGATCTCACCTGTCCTCTCCTTCATCATTCCTCCTCTCACAGGCCCAGTCGGGACACCAAGGTCAGTGGATGTACTGGGTCACTGGGTCATGTTAGGGATCATGCTGCTCATCAGTTTGCATCCAAGAGAACATTCTGTATGTCTGCTGTAGCTACAGTACAAACATATTTAAATACTGTTTTTTACAGCACTGCTGCAGCCCAATCTGCTCTCCTTACCCTCCCAGTCTCAGACGGGGCTCCTACCGCACCAGCCTGGCATCGCACTCACCCCTCAGGTACATGCTGGATTACTTAGGCTTCTTTCAATTACAAATAAATAAATAAAACAATAAAAAAATTCCTTCTTCACTATTATATATATATATATATATATATATATATATATATATATATATATATATATTTTTTTATTTATTTATTTTTTTTTATTATTATTTTATTATATATATATATTTTTTTTTTTACGCCCTCAACACTATGGTATATACAAAATGGGGACTATATAATAACCAGGTCATTTGAAACAACTCAAAAATATCTTTTATTTGTCATCCCATTTTTTTATATAGTTTATTATAGTACTATAAAAAGTACTACCTTTTTATTCATTCTTAAAAATATTTTATGTTAGCAATTTTAATGTAAAATTTTGTGTAACGTGTGTCATTTTATCTTTTATTTCAGTTAAATACCATCTTGACATATTACATTGCATAACACCAGGATACTTTTTTTATGGGCGTGGGAAAAATACAAAAAGAGGGCGTTAATAAAATGAGCAAAAATAAAGAATGAGACAGTAAAACGAACAGGACGTAAGCAAACAGAAATGATAACAACTGATTAGCTAAACGCTAATAGTTCTGATTTTGTCATAAGGCAATGGGCAGGGCAGGTCTGGCCGGGTCCTCTATGGATGGACACCTGGACATGTCTCACTTACAGGTTCCTAAACATGTGGGATCACCTCAAGATGAACCCAATGACCTGGAGGAACTCGAGCAGTTCGCTAAAGCCTTCAAACAGAGACGCATCAAACTCGGCTTCACTCAAGTAAGAGTTGATCTGACTTATTTATTTTTACTTCTTTAATCTTTCGATCTTCTATAATACTACTGATTTCCCCTACGTTATAAATACCAGCAGCAGAACTGAATCGAGAACGCGTTTTAAATTCTGAGTCGGTTCCTGAATTTGATCTAATTGTAAAGCAGAAAACCCGATGGAGAATTGTAATTCAAATTTGAATTTTAGGAAGTAGAATTAAAATAGAATAATATTCAAATACATTTATAATAAGCACTGCAAGTATTTATTTTTATTAATGCATTTCATTTTGCACAACAAACCTGTATATTTAAGTCTATATCATTTAATTTAAATATGTTTAATACATGTGCTTCAGCATATTATCCAGTATTTATGTTTGCCAAGCCAATGTTTCATTTAATGATATTTCATTACCTTATATATGATGTAATAAAACATATTAATATACATTATTTATATTTTATATATTAAGTGTAATAAATGTTTCCGCTATGTAACTTTTCTTGTCATTTCAAATGTCTGTGGGTCTCATGTTTAAACTGAAAATAAAAGCTCTAATGATTGTAATAGTGTTGCCCAAGCCCAGCTGTGGCCCTAATCCACTTCTCGTACCGCAGGGTGACGTGGGTCTGGCCATGGGAAAGCTGTATGGAAATGACTTCAGTCAGACTACCATCTCGCGCTTCGAGGCTCTTAATCTTAGCTTCAAAAACATGTGCAAGCTCAAGCCCTTGCTGGAGAAGTGGCTGAGTGACGCAGGTATGTGCTGCTGCCCTCTCGTGGACTCTTTCTCTCTCTCTGAGCATCAGCAGGCTTTTGTTTTGTGGCCTGCACTAGAAACACCTTCTCTTCCCTCTCAGAAAACTCTCCATCTGACTCCATGACCAACCCCACCACCCTGCCTCCGCTTATGGAGGGATATGGAAGGAAGAGGAAAAAGAGAACGAGCATCGAAACTAACATCAAACTCACGCTAGAGAAACGCTTTGTAGACGTGAGTCTGCCTTGACACTATTGTTTTAAATTAGGTTTTAGAATTACATTTTCCTCTTTCATTTTGACTTGTTTAATTTTTGCATTTGTGTGTGTGTGTGTAGAGTTCATTTGCTACAGACAAAATCTTTTTTTTTTATCCTGCATTCCAATTACTATCATTAAAACTGATTAAATAATGATAAATAAAAAATACAGCTAGCTATAGCTATAGCTATAAAACGTGATTTATGAAAATTAATAATAGAGTTATCTGTTTTTGCAAATAAACTCTATATGTATTATATACCGTATATAATTTTTTAGTTACTTGTTTTAGTATTTGAACATGTAACTAAACTAAACAAATAATGTTGCCTTACCAAACTGCTGAAATAAAAAAAAATATTTAATTTAAGGTTATTTATTTAGTTGGTTAGTTAGCTAGCGTCAAGTCGCATTTTGTGATTTTAGCTATATGATAACTCTGATGTGAATTTGCAGTTTTTACGTATTTTCAGATGCTTCAGGCTCTCATTTTACAGCATTATTTCTAATTTACTTGTTTTTATTGATGGTCATGTCAGAAAAACAACTACATTCACATTTTAGAGAGCATTTGATTATTACAACAAGCAAGAAGAATTTGTAGTAGTAATATAATATCACTTTCTCATCATTTATAAGCCGTTACTTAAATGTATTTATATTTGTGAGGTTTAATCTTAAGACTTTACGTAAGGAGTCTTTTCATTCAGGGGTGATAAAGGGCAGCCCGTGACACATAAACACACCTTCTGCTCCCGACAGAACCCAAAACCCAACTCTGAAGAGATCACACTCATCTCGGAGCAGCTATCCATGGAGAAGGAAGTGGTGCGGGTTTGGTTCTGCAACCGGCGGCAGAAGGAGAAGAGGATATTCTGCCCTGTCTCCACTTCACCCATGAAGTCGCACAACTACAACCCTCGTCTGGTGAGTCCGAGCAAGCATTACTGAACTTTTCAAAACAGCAGAGCATGATCCATAAGGCACATGTGACTGCTAGTACAGTGACTTAACAGACGTCTGTGGTTCATCACGGATAAAGACAGATCTTACTTGTTTCAAACAGGAACTTTTTGAGATAAGTTGAGATATATTTAATAAAACATTGAGATTTGGCAATATTTTCCACTAGAAAACAGTCATAAACATTATATTATATTATATTATATTATATTATATTATATTATACAGTACAAAGCTTTGGGTTCAGAAAAACGATAATGAATTTAATTAATTTTATAATGCTTTTATTCAGCAAGGATGAAATTGTTAATTAAATCAGAAAATTAAATCTATTAAATATATATTTAATTGTAATAATATTTCACATTCACATATTATGGTTTTTCTATATTTGTGTGTACTTTTTTTTAATAAATGAGATATATAGTCACAATATGTTATAAAAAAAAAAACTAGTTAGCGTGTTTATTAGACCAGCATCCTCTCCAAAGTGAATGTGTTTTGAAATGCTTTTGCGGTTGTTTTCCTTCAAAATGATCTCCACCCAATTTCCCACTAAATTGATTCATTTCCTGTTTCAGCCTTCAACTTCCCGCTCATTCAGTCCGCTCGCCGCTGGAGGTGGTGAGTATCGAGCTGGTGCCTTAACAGAGATCTTTTTTTCACCTTCCTTTCTGATAATCAAACTCTTGGGCGCTAAGGCATTACAAACCCACCAGCATGACTTCCTGTAAAGCCGCTTTGTAATTCCATGCATTGCGTTGAGCCCTCCACAAATAAATTCGGCTTGATTGTCGTTCCTACAGTGTCATCGAGCTCCTCCCCCAGCAGTCCCAGCCGAGGCTCCTCCCCCAGCACTCTGTCCACTACATCCAGTCCACTGACCGCCCAGGGGGTCAACCAGGCGTTCAACACCCCAGGGTAAAACCACAGCAAGCCACTTCACACATACAGCCACGATTACGAGTAACGAAATATTTCGGTTTTGGGAGTCCATGGACAGGTTGACATGCATGCAAAGTCAAAAAAACGCTTGTGATATGCATTTATTTTTACACTACCTGCTCAATCCCAAACGATTCGCTCAGCGATTGATCGATTTTGACTCTTCCTTAGATCCTGGTATCGCTGGAACGCCACGTCATACCACCACTGAGCCCCTCTGAAGGCACCCGCTTCATTTCATAACTTACCAAACCAGAGAGAAACACTCCTTCTGTTATGTTTACAACCAGCACTAAACAAGGAGGCAGAACACAGGGAGCCACTATTCTGCTTCTCGCGGTCTTACGTTCAAAGGGCTTGTGAATAGAGCTTCACCGCTAATTACCGAAGGGATAAAGCACTAATATGCAACGGCACATTGTTTAGATATGCAATCTCGCTTTAAAAGAACATGAGAGACATGTTCGGCATTTTCAGCAGAGCTTTTAACGTGCATGAAAGCTCGTTTCACTTTCTGTGTAAAATCTCTGCGCCGATTTTGTTGGAGATGAAGGTTCAAATCGGGCTTTTTGCGCATCGATAACGCGGATGTGAAAAGCTGCACATAACCAAAGCAAAACCACAGATTTTTTTTAATATCTCGTTTACGTATTGCTTTATTAGAGACTTGTTTTTAATGATGTACTTTTGTGATGAAGTTTGCTGGTGTTCTTGAGCGCTATCGGCCCCCGCTCAAGACCGAGACTGGAACAGCTGGCCCCGATGTGTGTAGTAATGACTAAATTTAGTGGATTGGTCAACGGTTTACAGTTCTAAACATTTCTGCGTACACCTAGTTTTGTGTTTCTGAACATTTCTGAGGATTTCTGGCAGGGAAAACGTTTTATATGCCTTGTGTGGAATATGTGCAGTTCACACTATTTTTATGCAACATTGTCCAAAGCATTTGAAGTTCCTTGAGTTTCACGTTTTAGCTTTTATATATGATTAATAATATTATCTAGATTGTTTGTTTGTTTGTTTGTTTGTTCGGTTGTTCTTTGCTTTTTTAAAAAAATTTGAATAACACTGTTGTATATTTCTGGTTCACTGTTTGACTGTTATTAAAATTTGCACTTAAATTTGTTTATTTTAATAGTGCATTTTTTAGTTAGCACCTTTTGAGATCGCAACGCTTTCAAGCTCAATTATGGTCATAAAATCATGATTATGAAAAAGTCCTAATTTTAAGACAATATAGTGTAATTTACTAAGCATAGAGGTGAAAGTAAAAGAAATTACAATGTTCACTTTTGTGATTGGTATCCCAACGGTGTTCAGTTTTTGTCATAATTTTGGCTTTTAACAATTTCCAAAAAAGCCAATGACTTTAGAAGAACTGAATGCTAATAAACAGTGATTTACTGTAAACTCAAATAGCCAAAATAGCATTATGTAAAAACCTTAGTAAACAAAACATCAGATTCTTAGACAAACATTCAGTTTATCAGAGGTGAAGGGACTTGTGGGGAGTGCTAAACAAAAATAACAGAACGGAAAATGATAAAGTAGAACTTACGGTACAAGTTCTACTATGTTATTAATAATCCATTTAGATTATTTAAACAAGAGAAAAAAAGAAAAAAATTGGAATTATTGCATTAGTTTAATGAACCACCTCAATGGTAAGCTTGAACGTGTCTCATGTTCGACGTGTTTTGACATAAAACAGACTGAAGTGTCATATTTCTTCTAGAAACGAGCAATTATCCTGTTTGTTCCGGAAACAGGCGTTACTTAAAAATAATCTAACATAGAACGTTAGTCATTGTCACTAAACGAGTCTTGATATAATAAAAGAATTAAGCTTGCCAGAGATTGAAGGCCTCCCCAAGGTGTATCGCAGGGAAGGGCACCCGGACAAACTAGTTCTCAGTGCCCACTGATTGGCTCGATCATGCCGTTGGGTCCTGCTCGTCTGGTTTTAGATGTACTGTTACTCTGTTATCTCCCATCCCACACTTCTATCCCGAGCGCTCTGAGCTCCACACACAAGCTGGGCTGTACAAGACAACATGCTGGCTGTACTCTTCATTCTGGGGACGTTATTCCCCTTAAACTTTGCAGGTAAACCGTATTTTGCATACCTTACTTTTCTATACTTTTTGCACAATATTTGTTGTTTGTCAGTAAACTGCTTAAATGCATTAAATAAGAGTTTATCGCGAGGTTTTAATATGGTTTATTTCTTTTTTAGAAATATCGATCAAACTGCTGGATACTAACGATGGTGTGTTTTCGGGTGCGTTCCCGAACTCGTTTCTGCTGAGTCTGCCTGACTGCGGTGTTTACGCGAACAGGAGCGCGACGCTGCTCTACGCCGAGGCGCCCTCCAGCCAAAGCCGTATGCATCCCTTTCAATCAATCGATCAATCATTTTTATTTATATAGCGCTTTCAACAACACAGGTTGCATCGAAGCACTGTACAGTACAAGCTTTCATCCTCAATGAGGCTAACGTGACGCTGTTTAAACATTAAGCGTTGTGACTTGTGTGTCCTGCAGAAAATCAGTCTTTCGTCGTTCCGTCGTGTAATCCCAAACAGCTGGGGTTACTTCTGGAAGACCTCAAACAAGGAACAGAATACACGTAAGCAGTGCTGGTGTGGATGGGTGTAGGCTCGTATGTCAAAATGGTTTTGATTAGCTCAGACAATGGCAGCTGGTTTCTGTGAGGGATGCGGTGTAGCTATGTTACTAAGGTAATTACCGTTGTATTATTACGAAGGCCTTTAATCTACGGGAGTAATACCTGGCTGTAATGCCTGGTGTGTGTAACCATCTCTCAGACGATCAAATCTCATTAAACCGTCTTTCTCTTTCAGCATGTGGTACCAAATCGCAAATGAAACGAGCAGTAAATTGACTGGGAAGACCATCAGTGGTAAGAGCAGGCCTACAATGTATACACAAAAATATATAGAGTCATTTGAAATATATGATGCATATGAGTTATCTGGTCTTTCTTCCTAGTCGTTGATTACCAGCAGATAGACAGTGGTCTTAAAGCGCGCAGCGGAGCCATGGTGGTCATCACCGTCATCCTGTCTTTGGCTATGGTGATGCTCCTCGTGGGCCTCTTTATTAGCCTCTTCTTTTCCGGCTAGGCTGAAGACGATGCACCTCAACAGTGTAATTGATGTCTGTTTAATTGACAAAATAACACAGACACATTTCAGACACTTTCAGAGATGATTCACTTTTTTCTACACAAACTACAGCGTGACAGCGAGTTACACAAATGTATATATTTAGCAGCAATTTCAAAATTATTTTCACTGCATTGTAACGGTGTACTGCATTTCAAATAAATCATGTAACATAAAAAAATGATTTTATGATTTTTTTTTTTTTAAAACACGTGAATAAGTATCATTACCCTAACTGGAAAACAGATTTGAACAAAAAGGGCTGAATGTGTGTGTGCAGTGTTTTTTTTATTATATTTTTTTCTTTATTTTGGTTTTTCATAAAGCCTAGTATTTGCTCAAATGAAGCATATTTTCTCAATTCAGTGGCATTAAACAGAAGAAACTGGCATTTTGTCACAAAAAAAAGTTAATGTAAATAAGTTTGTTTATCATAACTTTTTTTTTTTCTTTTTTACAAATGTCAGGTTTGGACAAGTTGTCACGCGTTTTAACTGTGTTTCAATGTAGATATTTAATTTATGTTGCAGCCAAACAAAAGATATAATGATATTTTGTGTTATAAGTTTATTCATTTTGTTGATTTATTTGCAATTTTCATTTGTTATCTATAATAAAGGTGGGCAACTTTTTTCCGGAAATATTAAACGTGCAATATTTTGTAGTCAAAACATATGTGCATTTGGACAAACTGACTGACTGAATAAAATCTATATCATCAATTGAACAACAATAATATTCACAATTAGCGTGACAATGAACTCTGGTGGTGAAGAAAACCCCATTAAACCTCTCATTGCTGATAATGGAGCTTAATGATTTCCACCTGCTTTAATGAACGATATCGCCACAGTTTGTCTTTATGGACACCGCGACGTTTCTTGGGTTAAAAGAGACACTGGGGTTTATTTACAGACGTTTGCTGGCTCTTCTTACGTAGTCGACGACATGTATTTACAGCTTCGGTCCAGAAGCAGATTTCTCGACCTTCATTTGACCAGCGGTTTACACGACTGGGACATGAACGAGGAAATAAAGTTAACGACGACGACCGATCAGTTCTATCACGGTAAAAGAACTCAGTGAGTAACCTAACTGCCTCAAGCTTGCGAGAGAGAGGCGTTTTCAGAGCGGCTGTGTGGTGGTTTGGCAGATGATAAGCGGACCGACCAGTACCTGGCGCAGTGGCACTACGCGCGGATCTCCAGGAGATCTCTCCCCGACGCGGAGCAGAGGAGCGGCCGCCTGCCCCTCAGCAGCGGAGGTGCGCTCCTCCTCGAGGGAGGTCACTGTTTACGTGCAAATCCTGTTTAGCTACTTGCAATACTAAAAGACACGTTGTTTACAAATCATCACTAAAAAAAATTAAGATATTTATTTGTATTTTTAGCATGGACGTACTTTTTCCAATATATCCTAATGTATGAAAACATCTGGAAAACTTTTTTTTTTTTTTTTTTTTTGCCCAAAATTAGAGTAGTGTTGTTTTCTTTCTGGGATCCCTGTTGTAAAACAAAAAGAAGAATTTTATACTCCTACTCGCAAAGTATGTGATATTTAAGTAATAGTTAATATCCAAATTGAATTAATATATAATATTTACATATTTCAATAATTATGGATTAAGGAAAAATATATGGATTATTATTTAATGTATTTATTTATTTGAATGGATGCTTCTTGTTTCTTAGTGATTTGTAACTTGAGTCAGTGCTTGATATGTATCATTGTAACCATAAACGGACTGGATATATATATATATATATATATATATATATATATATATATATATATATATATATATATATATATATATATATACACACACACACTTCATCTGACAAAGTGGATTTGGCATTGCAAAATAAGAAAACAGTAGTTTACTGTGTGGTTACTGATCTCTTATTTGAGGATTGTTGTTCATAATTGAGAGAACATTTAATATAACATTATATATAGGACACTGATTTTTCGAGATCAAGCAGCAAAACAAACCGTTTTGTACAGCAAAAAATAGCTGGATGCGGATGAGACCAGAAGCTGAGACCAGAAGCTAAACCCATAGAGTTTACAAATGGCTGCGCCCATTTTACATCAGGAAACCGGTGGATGGTTGCTGTCAGCTTTTGGTTACTCTGCACTTGAAACGTATTTCTTTGTGTTATTTTAAAGAGCCTGAGGTACAACCTAACCTGTGGCTGATGGTGAATCCCAGTTTAGCCTGCCCCATAAAGTACCCCAGTGTTCACCCCAAAGCCCCAACACCCCCAAAACCGACTGCCCAGTCAGCGCTGCCAAGAACCGCCCCACCTGTTCTGGAACACAGTCTGCGCCCAGCGATACTGCCTGATGAGACCTGCCTGAATGAGTCAACGCATGAAACCTCCCTCTCCAGCGAGTATCAGGTATGAGTAAAGCTGCTTCTCGTACGTTGCTTGTTTGCCGCCTTGATGTTATGTCATGCGCGCTTGGGACAATTATGTCCGAGAGAAGGCACGTGTGGAAATAAATATCTGATGTAGTTGACCGTGTTCCCAGTTCACAGACGAAGACGACGCTTCCTCTGTAGATGTGCCCGTCTGTCGTAAGGTGAAGGGTGTGCGGAAGGGAAGGACTCCCAAAGCGTCTACCCGCAAACTGGGTCTGACGCAGAACAGAAGGCTTCAGAGAGCCCTGCAGGACAGTTTGAACCTGAAGAACGGAGGATGGCCTCGGCCTCCCGTGAACTACTGCATCCTCATTGCGATGGCGCTCAGCAGCAGCCGCAACGGCAGTCTTAACGTGCAGCAGATCTATAACTTCACCAGGTCTCTGATGTGAAAGTATATTCAATTCAATGGAAAAACCATGATGCCATCTAATTGATAATGCCTTTTGTATTTCACAAAGAACCATTCATTCAAACCGTTCGCTCTTGAAAGAACCATCTTTCTTTTTACCTTTTTGTAAACTGAAGAAACTTTTGTGAAACAGAGATTCTTTATATGTTAACGGTTCTTTATGGAACCATTTAGATCAAAAGGGTTATTCTATGGCATCGTGAAGCACAGTGTTTTGTGACAAGTTCTGGTAACACTGTTTCGAAAGTTCACTTTAGACTTTTTCTAACAGTAAGTAACTACATGTCAACTAGCAGTCATTAGAGTATTAGTAGACTGTCTGCTTAACATCTAACACTTTATTCCGATGGGTCTACAACATGACGTGCTTGCAACGTTTCTGATAGTCAGCATGTCAACTTACTAACCCTAAACCTACCCTAACAGTCTACTGTGAGAGTTAGGAGACATGTAGTTACTTACAGTTAGTAGAATGTCTACAGTGGACTATAAAATGTAACCCAAGTTCTTTTAAGGTAATTTTAAGAACATTTTCCACAAATCTTTTGTAGAATGCAAAGATTCCATGAATGTTAAAGGTTCCTCAAAATTAAGTTGACTGTACGAGTCCTTAAGTTACCTGATGTTAATTTAAATGACGATTGGAATATTTTAGTTGACTTGACAAAAAAAATTTAGTCAGTGGGGTAATTTCTAAAATGTGTGTATGTATATTACTATTGGTGGTTGTTGTTGTTTTTTTTCGTCATGGTCTCTTACAAGCACACATCCCAAATTATAAAAGATTTGTTTTTCATTATTCCATTTTCTTTGTCTCTTTAGAGAGCACTTCCCCTTTTTCCTTACAGCTCCAGATGGGTGGAAAAACACAATCCGCCATAATCTGTGTTTCAGCAACAGTTTTAAAAAGACCCCGCAGCAGGTGTCCGGAGACGGCAAGAGGAAGTCGTGTCTGTGGCACCTGACCCTGGATGGCCGACAGAGACTGAGAGATGAGATTAACACCCTTACGGGAGACTCCTTCAGAATGCTGAAGAGGAGCATGAACTACCCAGGTCAGGACCCCAGCGGTCAGGTAAGGGGCTGAATGAATGTCAACTGATTTCCTTCTCCACTGTGTCCATGTTACAGATATGATTCAAGCACTGTTAGAGCTGTGATCCGACTTTGACCCCTACGACCTCTTCAGGCTGGACAAGTGGACCTGCTCTCATTTGATTTTCTTTCTGAAACTGTGAATGTTAGCACTTTCTGTTATTACTATTCTTGTGTAACACTTTCTTTTTGTGTGTCTGTCACTCTTATTTCTTCAATGACGCATTGTGCCTTATAAAATAAACAAATGCATTAATGTGCTTTGGTACTTTCTTTCAAGCTTTTTATATCCTTAAAGCAGCTGCAACAAAGGAAACCTAAGTCAATCATTACATATGAATCTTTTAGATTGTGTTTGTTTTTTTGCTCACCAAGGCTCAATTTATTTGATCAGTCTTATTTTTGCTTTTATACAAACTGATATTTAAAAATGCTTCACAATAATACAATCTTACAAATAGTACATTGTAAAATCAACATTAAAGTTACCTATTTTAAAATGTGATTTATTCCTGTGTTGACAAAGCTGCATTACATAATACGATTTGATGCTTAATTATTAATGTTTATTATTGGAGCTTTTTTATATATTTATGTATATATAAAAGATTCTAATCAATATAAGAAGAAAATTTGCTGCTCAATATTTTTTTTTGGAAACCTATGTTATTTCAGGATTGTTGAATGAATTAAAGCTCTGATATATTTAAAGATATATATATATCAAATCTTTAATTTAATTGCTATATATAGTTATTAGGAGTGTTTCTGTGGATGTGTAGACTTCTAAAGGGTTGTTTGTGTCTATCTTTATGGCTGTAGTTACTCACTGGACTCCAGATCTCATTTCCATACAGGGCAATCGGCTTGCAATCTTTGTCCGAATTCTGATGGGAATGTTTATTTTGATACATTTCATTTGTATTTCACCTGTGGGCATGAGTAGCCGAATGTTTTAATTGCCAAACTTAAACAGAAAAAGACCCACTGGTGTTGTAGATGGGATTAAGGCACCTGTGTACAGTAAATATTTGACTTCTATGTCAAATAGTTTTAGTCCTGCAGACCATGTGATTGATTATAAAGTCTCTCTCCTCGCTGTTGAGAAAAAATGTTCTGTCCTATTGGCTCTCTGTTTGCTCTGCTGTATGCTGCTTTGATTTCTAGTTTTTATGTTTACAGTGAGAATGCGTCGCAGGGCGTCATCCCCATCACAAGAGGGCGCTGCCGCGTAGTCGACGCCACGTGACGTCGCTATGTTTGGATAACGTCACTTGCAGTCGCTAAAAAAACTAACACAAAACAGCCAAATGGGAGCGTTTTATTGTTCCGTCTGCAGAAAAACGGATTTTTCTGGAAAAGGGCACATTTATGGGAAAAGCCATCAAAGCAAACTTAAAGTAATTCTTGTCAAATTTACGGAGAAGGTAAGCGTGCTAACGAGAGAGCTAGCTGAAGATGCTGCCTCAGCGGCACACACGATGTTTGTAAAATAAAAAAAAACGAAACAAAGTAAGCCATTTGTGCAGTTCCCTTTTAATCAAGCGGTATCAAATTTAGAATTGGAGGATGAGTCAACGTTTTTTTTAAAAATGTTTTTAATGTCGCATGTTTTTGTTTGTATAGGTTTTGCGTAACATTAAGCTGTCTGTTTTGTCCAAGGCAATGCTGCTGGAGCTAAAAAAAAAAAAATCTGGTTAAATAACTGTTTAGCTATACTTCATACTAGCTATGAACAAGTCTCTCTCTCTCTCTCTCTCTCTCTCTCTCTCTCTCTCTTTATCTATCTATCTATTTCTATTAATTGTGACTTGGATGTCAAAATACAATTTGGTTCCTAGATTCATGAACTGAAACTTATTTGTCCTGCAAAAAATGTTCTGCATGTTATTACAGGTCAAAGAAGCGAAGCGGACCATTAAAAAGCCGCAGGTAGAGAAATACAGTCCTGATCATGAGGAGAAGTTCTGGTGTTACTGCTGCGCTCTGGAGCTGCCCAAACACGTGACCGACCGTAACATTAGTGTACTGTATGGAGGACTGCTGGAGCACATGAGCACGTGAGATCACACATCAACACCTCTGAGAAACACATCTGAGCTTGCAATAAATTCACCGAGTGCTTCTCATTGCAGCCCAGAGCACCGGACCAACACACACAAGTTCTGGTGGGACAATAAAGCAGATCCCAAACTGCGAGACAAGTTCATCGTAACTGAAGAGGAAACTGAGAGGTTATTGCTTGCTTATTTATGGATGTGTTCGTTACAGCATTTCTGTAGTTATTAGCATGCTGATACCATTACTGTTTGCAGTAAATGCAATAAACAAATGAAGATTGCTTTTTTTTTTAATAAAAATAGATTCAAGTCTGAGGTTTCCAAGGCTCTGGAACAGTTTGAGGAAAAAGAGGATGTGTTTATTAAACAGGTGAAGGTGTTTACTGTTAGGCCTGCTTTCAGTGTTAAATTATATCTGAACTTTAAAACATCTCTTCTCTTCTGTCATCCTCAGCAAGCTGCAGTGATCCGTTCTCAGGAGCAGCACAGGCTGGAGGTCCTTCAGTCACTATCAGAGGTTTGTTTTCCTGGGATTCTCCAAGCGTATCCATATCTCAGTATTTGTTTTAATTTTGTTTGATGAAGGAAAAAAAAAAGGAAATGGCATTTGTGACTTTTTCAAGCTCTGTTAAAAAGTAATTCCTTTGCTGGAAAATGGTGTTAAAAAGACATGGAGCATTACTGTTGACTTTCCTGAATCGAACTTAGCCTGATCCAGAACTGGTACGTCCTGCTGAAGTGGACCAACACGGCAGTAACCGTACAGCCAGGTAAAAATTAATCTAAAAATTGTCACCTTACACCAAAACTCAATAGTTGCACCAAAACTCATTTATTAAAATGCTCTGATACTTGTATATCTTGTCTTACCAGTCTTAACCAACCTCGCTTTTTTTAATAGTTAATGTATATTTCGGTGTGAGATGTCACAGTCTGTACACGGATAGAATGAGATGAATCCACGTGGCGTTTAACAGTCATACAGTAGAATTCAATGTCATGCGTTGTATAGTCAATATTTCTTTTAATAGATGATGAAATACTATGCCATCCTTAAAATGAAGCATTACTAAAAATACTAGTGTAAGTGCGAAAAAAGGAAGTATTAGTGTTTTTTTTTTTATTTTTATTTTTATTGTTTGGTGCATCCATAACCTTTATGAAATACAAAATAATAGATTTTTTGTAGACAAAATGTATCTACATAAACTTTTTTGTTTTTTCCCTTCTAATTGTAGTTTTGATGGATTTATTTAAAAAAAGTATTAAAATATGAGTAGGTGTTCAAATTCTTCACAGGTGTGAATACAAAGTTTCCAGTAATAGAAGTTATATACGATTACATGCTTCTTTGGTGCCATGAAATGATCCGGATGAGTTTGTTAGTTCCAGATTATATGAAAAAAAGAGTTTGTAATGTCTAAAGCATGAGTTCTGATGTTTGACAAGAAGCTCTCACAGTCACTCTTACGAAATGGAGGCACAACCCGGGCCGAGCCACGAGGATTTCACCTCACGCAGCCAGTGGAATAAACCAGGATTCGCCTTAACTTTCATTGGCTACCAGGTAATCTTTCTTACACTGTACATATGCAACAGTTGATCGATCCGTTAAATCAAGGTCAGGCGTCATTTTGGCTTGCTGCTCTTATTTGCAGGACTCGTCCGGCAGCGGAAATGTTCACACTGGTGAGTAAAACTGATTTATAACTGATTAGTTTTCGGGTTCGTTCTTTAAGATACCGAGCAGGTTGTGCTGAATTGCAGGAGCTGTACCACCGTGGCTGCTGGAGGAGCCTGATGAAGCCTCAGCAAGTGGACAGCAGGAAGTGGGCCCCTCACTTCAGGAGTTCCTCAAACACAGTACGCACTTCACGCTCATTATCACGCTTTGTTTTTGGCTATGTTTATATCACATAGGTAATCTCCGCAAAACAAAAAAAGTTCTATTTACACACCCGCGCATCATTCCAGACCTGTTTGACTGACATTTTTCAGCGAGAAGGTAATATTTGGAAGAATGTAACCAAACAGTTTCAGGTCCCATTGGACAGAACTGTGTATTCCCTGGAAGTCATTGGGAATGAAACCCTTTAATAACCAAAATATGTTTTTTTCTTGTTCCTCAGAAGAATGTCAGTCATACAGATAGGGAAAAGGAATAAGGATAAATTATACATTTTATTTTTTTTCTGTAGATGAACCATCCCAGGGATCCTCAAATCTGGCCCACAAGATCGAGTTTAGCTCTAATCCTAATCAAACACACCTGAGCATGCTAATCAGGATCATTAGCACTATCCCTTCAAATGATATGACATGGAAAATTAAGCTACTGCTTATTGAATACTTCACCATATACACTGTGTATGAGCTAACTTAATACCAACAAATGTAGCCTGTTAAACAAAAGCTACGGATGAACTATTTTAGTAACGTTTTATATGTAAAACAATCTTCCACGTTTTATTTTAAATCTCTTATCATAGACTCAAAATCGTAAGCCCTACACACATTGCATGAGTGTGATACCCAAAGATCTTATAGGATGGCTAAAATCATGCAGCGCATGTGGGCTTTAAAAAGTAATGTATACAAGTATAAGGAGTCTTAAATCTTGAATTACAGAGGAGCAGGAGAAGCTCAAGAAGCTTCCGCCAAACCGTGTGGGTGCAAACTTTGACCACAGCTCGCAGACTGACGCCAACTGGCTGCCGTCTTTTGGACGCGTGTGGAATAGCGGCAGGCGCTGGCAGTCGAGGTGAGCTTTAACTACTGAACATTGGTAGGGTCATTCAGTTCTCGTTGTTTTTTTAATCTGATCTTTAAAGAAATGGAGAAACTCATTTGCTTTTGTAAACTTTATGACCCAGTTTCATAGACGGGGCTTAGACTTATTCAAGATTAGGCCATGGTTCAATTAGAACATTTAAGATTTTATAAACATGCTTTAGAAAAAGCATTACTGGTGTGCATCTTAAGACAAAACAAAGACATTCACACGTTTAAAGGTCAGTCAGTGCAGGGTTCTTCCAGTTATTCACATGTATTATAGGACTAGACTTAAGCCTTGTCTGTGAAATCCGGAGATCATATCTAAACAAGAATTAGTTTCCTTAACGGTGTGTAATTCTTGTTTTTATTGACACTTTTCCCCTCCCCCTCAGGCGTCAGTTTAGAGAGGAAGAGGCAAAAACCAGGGGGAAGAGGAAGTGGGAAGGTGATGGGAAAGCAACAAAGCAGCAAAAAGACTTCAGAAATGGAGAGTTATGAAATGAACGCCCCAAATATACTGGCCGCGTCGGGAGGATGGAATATTGTTTTCTCATATTGGGAATTGACCTCAGTTTTGAACGTGTTTGTTTCAGCTCGAGCATTTCTGAAACCACGTTGAAAGAATTTTTACGCGAGATGAATGTCATTCGTGTTTCCAGTTTATTGAATACATTTTTGCTACAGATGTGTAATTTTCTTTTTTGGTCATAAATCCAAAACAAAATATTCTTCCCACTCTCCTCAAAAGGTAAATGTGATAAAATGAAGACACAATGTGCAATATCTTCTTTCCATTTTGAACAATACATCAGTCAAATTTAATAGAATCTCATCTATTAGAGCTATTTCATGTTCTCAACGGAAAGCCAAGACCATATTAATGTTCAATAATATAATAAAATACCTCAAACGTCTAGACAGAATAATAAAAATACAGATTACATTAATATTAAAGGATACCTTGCAGTCTTTTATTTTGCTTTTTTTTTTTTTTTAGTAGTTTCTGTTAAAATAATACATGACTGAACGCTTTAAAGAAGAAAAAAAAAAAAAAAGGGTCTCTGTAAGAGATGCAGTGTTGGTCATAATTGTACAATACATTACATTTAAAATAGACCGTTTATGGTCTTTATCAAGTTCCTGCGTTGAAGCTTCTTTCTATTTAACTTCATTCTCAAAACCAAGAAATTCCGAAAGACAGATCAGGCCCGAGCTGTTGGACACGCGTTGTATCCGCTCGACCCGACGACATCGCGAAAGGTCTGGTTTTCCCGTGGCCGTAAGCCAGAGAAAACACTTTCAGTAGCTTCATTAAATAGCATGTGGTTTATTAAGAGAGGAGGAATGAGGAGAGACACCACCACAATCAGCCCATCCTCATTACCTTGCTAGCATTTGCCTTCGTTGCCCATTCCTGTTCGAGACCGCTCATCTAATAACGCGCTCTAGCTGTACTGGACTTCAATCAGAACAGAAGTTTTCACGCCACTCACCGCTGATGTCAAACATGGTTTCTACATCGCAAAAATCACATAAACCGCACGCCGTATCAAAACAGAAGTCAGGCATTCGGTTTATGTAAATACCTGCTCATGCCAGCGAGGTCAAAGATCTGTGGAGCTACCTTGGTGAAGATCATGTGACCACTCATGCTGTGCTTTCATTGGCTAATATAGACTCTAATGCCGAAGGAATGATGAGTCTTCCGTCCTCTGAATGCAGATGGTGGAGTGATGAATTGTCCTTACATGGCAATCTTTGTGAAAGTATCATGACCACTCTGGTGTGCAGACGGACAGAGATTTGGAGCGAGTGATTGGGGTCGTCCTGTAGTGTGGTGTGAACAGAAACTCCAGATCTCCAGTCCATTCTGTCGGTCTCCGTCCATGCATGAGCGATGTTTGAGGAGGAGCAGCCCAGTGTCTCGGTGTCTCCTCCCGTCTCAATAAACAGAAAGACAGCTCTGCTTCACTAACTTTTCTCTGAGAGAAGGATGAATGAAAGATCTTTTAGTAAAAGGCACAACACCAACACCAAAGCACTGGGCAGGGAGAACTGAAGCTGCACTACCTTTGTTTTCCTCTGTGTCAGTAGCTGGTTCCTCTGATAGCCTTTGGCGTAGCTGGTTATACTTGATTTCTGTATCCTGCAGAACAGACATTGAGTGTTGAGTTATACAGTTGGACACTTGGAAACATTTTTAAACTGATACTATGCAGCTATTGAAACAAATTAAACAGTATTTTCTCATCCCTACCATCTGGTTCTTCAAAATTTATTTTTTTGGGGGGGGAACTATCCCTGGCATTTAAGTATTCAAATATTACCTGGACAAAATTTATATTAATTACAAAAGAAGATTATTTGGGAGAATGCTGGCAATCTAAGATTAGTTTATGGTCCCTAGCATTTCTTTCCCTACTTTTATGTCAGTGGAGACCAACAACAGTCTTTTGTATTTAACAAAGAAACTTCTACACTATTTGAAACAGCACAAGTTTAGATAATTCAACAAAATTTATGCACCATATGCATTCCTATACTTTATTCTCGTTGTATATTACCCTATATCACCATTTTAATGGAGAAACGCGTCACCTTCAGATGCTGCAGGTTGGCCTGTAGTAGACGTATGTGTGTCATGATCTGTCTGTTGAGGTTCGGTCCTCCACTGCTCTGAGAGGAGGAAGAGAGGAGCTTCTTCAAGTCAATGCCTGAGTCTCCCCCGGCCACCGGCTCCCCGCTGCTGCCCTGCACATCATCATCTGTGCTGCTCTCGCCTGAGCCTCCATACACCTCCAGCACCATGTAACTTCCTGCAGAGACTGACAGAAAACAAGAGGAAGGGTTACAGGATGCTGCCAGGCTGAGACTACACTGTAAATGTAGTGTTAAAAGTAGGCCAAATACACATACTGTCCTACTATAAAGTAGGTCAAAGTAAGCCACGATATATATTTTATCAACCAAGTGAGAAATTAACATCCAGCATGCAAAACATGCACAAAGGCACACACGTTTGTGGTGGTGAACGAGCACTAAATTGTTTGTAAAGCGCAAATTTCCAACGTGCTGGCAGTTTCACGTAATTTTTCTATAGCTACATTTAGAAACGATGGTTGCTAGCTGACAACGTGTGGTCAGCTAGCCATTATCACGTGCTTCGCCTCTCCTGATAACTTTCAAAAAGGAAAAAAAAAAAGAAAGAAAAAGGACAACACACCACAATCCTCAGACGTCTCAAAGAAACCTGTGTCTCCAGAGGGCAGTTCCTGTGCGTTCTCCCCTCTGTTCTCAGCCCTCTCTGAACCGTTTTCAACAGCAGACCCGATCGTAGTGCTGTCCTCCGGACCCTGCTGAGAGCCCGTCCTCGCCACGTCTTCCTGTTGCTCTTTGTCTGCGTCCTCTTGACTGGACATGTGGTTGATCAGGAGCTGCCTTAGTGTTGCCACTGACAAACAGACAGAGGGTTACAGTGAATCCGATGTGGGTTTAGTCGTTTTATTGTTGGATTTTAGTAGATATACTGTACACACAGTCGCACGAGAGCCCTGTCTTCTACTCACGTGTTCTGAGAGCTTCATCAGCTCTGAGTGGCTGGAGCTCGAAGGCCTCGGCCTCGTCCTCGTCTATGGCGATGCCCAGCCTCGAGCGCTGCTTCAGGAATGTCAGTCGATCCGTCATATCGGCCACCACGAACGCTTCATCATCTTCAGCCTGATCCTGCAGTGAGTTTTCTTCCTCTTCATCCTCCCCATCAGATTTGGTCTCAAATGGATTGGTGCTAGACGGTGGGGTCGGCGTGACCTCAGTGCCATCTTTTTCTACAGAAATTACACAGCGAAACTGAGGCGTACAATTTTTTGGACATATTTTTCGAAGATGGATACTGGATGCGTTCCTATTGCTATGTTATAATTAGTCTATTTTAACGAACTATCATATTGCCAGGCATTTAATTTTATAGTCACCCTCACAAACATTAAAACGGTTTACCTGCAGACTGAATGCTCACTAAAGAAATGGGCTCAGAGTCTTTGTTTAGCTTCTGAACACCAGAGTTGATCAACTCGACCGCTTCACGTTCCCCGCTGCAAAACACGTCATGTTTTAAATGGCCTCACTGCTTATACAACACTTCTCTTATTATAAATGGTGTAGAAAACTCACTCAGTCTGAGGTAATGGAATGATGTTGTGTAATTTGGTCTTCATGCAATCAGCTCTTTCTGTGATCAGACACTGCCACCTAGTGAAAACAATTAAAACATACCCTTTTACGTAACCTAAAAGTGCATATAAAATGGATCTATGGGTAAAAAAACGAGGCACTCACGTCTTTTGCTCAGATACGGTTTGAGCCATTAGTTCATAGATCTGGGCTCCATTATCAGACATAGAGATCACAAAGAATGACCTGTTGTCTGTAATATATTCAGAAAACAAATGTTAGTTCAACTTACTTCTGCATGTTTAAATTTCATCAAAAAGCCATTGAATGCCTTTTATACACATTTTAACAAATGTATAATCGAACGCATTGTGTCTAGTATGTTTTTGAAAGCAGCGCTTCTTACCGGTGGCGACCGAGCGCACCATCACAGTGCTGAGTTTGATGATGGGGCTGAAGATGTGTTTGGTCTCAGCGGTGCCTGCCAGATTCTTACTGTGGCATTTTAGGATCAGCTTCTCATCTTGCCTTTGAAGTAGCACCAATATATCCTCCAGCAGCAATGTGTATAGCTCTGAATACACACACACACACACACAACATATGAAGACAACTTCCATGATATGATCTCCAGAAGATCTCTTCCAATTTGAATCTGGTCTTCAGTGAATTCTGTGACGAGCAACACCCACCAATAGTTTTATCTTTGTTGACTTTCCAGGACAGCGGTCCCTCATGCACCATCTTCCTCTTAGTCAAGTCCAGGGTCTAGATGGAGAGTAAAACCGGTTTTGTTTATAATGAATTGTCAGCAGGGTTGCCAGGTTTTCACAACACAACCCGCCCAATTACTACTCAAAACTAGCCCGATCGCATTTCGAGGATGGACCCATGTCTTCCGGGGAGGGGTAAAATTCATGTTTTATGACATGTTTTCCCTGATAAAATTCTTATTCCAGGGGCTAAATATCACATTTTTGGAGTCACTTCAATCCGAGGAGATGAAAGAACAGGCCTCGGCAACACTGGCTGTCAGTTTGAGGTTAAATGGATTTCAAATATTAATATGAAGTCTCACCTTGAACTCTGCGATCATGGGGTTCTCGCTCTGCTTCAGCGAGGACAGGTCCAATCGTCTCTGGTAGTCCTCCAACCTCTGAGAGCAGCAGAGGGTCAGGCATCAGCTCAGAATGACTTAAGTTTAGCACTGATATAAGGTCAGGTAGTATTTACGGTTTGTTTTACCTGTTTGTTCTCAGCTTCCTTCACCTCCTGGTTGACGTGAGTGAGAATCTTTCTACAGCATTCACCAGCCTGCTTTACTTTACTTCTCTCCTCAGGATCCTCTGCAGGCAAAAGACAAGTCAATCATTCATGTATTACAGACTAACTCAACTATCAACATACTGTTGTTTAGCCTCTCACTATTATTACATTTACCGTAACCTATCTGATTGTGCACCAAAACAGTTTTTATACAAATCACATTAAACAAAAATATAGCAAATGTTTTGTCCTGTCTCTAAAAGGACGGTTCACCCAACATAAAAAAATGATGTCATTATTTATACATCCTCAAGTCTTCCTTCCTCTAATCCTTGAAGGTCAGAACACAACTGAATCTGAGAGGTTTCCGTCCCTCAGCCTAGACAGCCTAGATATAGTCCACATTCAACTGCAATTTACTGAAGCGACCGGATTAATTTTTGTTCACTAAAGAATGTTTTTTTTTGTTTTTTTTTAAAAAGACCATATACAACAATTTATAGTTGAAAACTGAAAAACCTCAGTGAATATTGAATATCCTGTGCAGTGAAATCCGTGTCTGCCACTGTGTTTTGCTAATTTCTACACATATTGGATGTTACGTGTGTGGTTGTGTATAAAGAAGCATAATACTCGTGTATATGCAGAGAGAACCAAACCAAACACTGAAGAGAAAATCGAGTTGGAGAATTGATTTCCCCCATCCCTGTGGATTATGTGTACTAACGTTTCACTGTTGTTTTTTGCGATCAGTTGTGAAAAGTGCATGTTTGAAAAACGCACCTGTGTATTTGGCGATGTTCTCCAGCAGGAGGGGATACTTTGTGAGTCTTTGCGTCTCCACAGGAATAATGTCCTTTAACTGCAGCCTGCGACAATGTCGGTTGCTCTCTGCCTCCTGCAATGCAAACATTTCAATATCAATATTACATTTACTACATGTTCCATCTGGAATGGCCAGACAAAAAACACACAACTAAACGCAATTAGTTAGGTAGGATTATGAAAGCAACCGCTGCTCTACTAGGCCACTGACCTGTATGAAGGAGTTGAAGCGCTGGTCCTTCTTCTGTTTGCTCTTGATAAGTTCCAGAGCGAAAGGCTGATTACTGCAGTACATGCCAGCAGCTCTCTTGATCTTCGCCTCCTCTTCTCCACTGAACTGTGGGTAAAGACACAATCGAGTGTAAAACTTCCCTGCTGGAAAAATCTAATGGTCACAGGATTTAGATTCTAGCTAGCCAAAACTAGTCTACCTTTGAGCTTGTCTACTTTAGACTAGTACGATCTGGTTTTCTAGAAGGACACATGCAGTTCAATTTGCAGTTTCTTACCCAGGAAAGCAGATCATCTCCTATTGAGTCAATGATCGGCATCTCATTTTTCTTCCGAACCACAGTCATTTGTTCCATCAAAGACACTGAAGTGACAAGAAAAGTTAGAAGGAATCTTTATTTTAGATCAAGATCTTTTGGAGGTTTGTGAAGTTAGGAGACTCACTGTGCAGCTGAACGATCTCCTCAAGGTTGCTGAAGATGTTTTTGATGTCTGCAGAAGGGAGGATGGCCTCTCGGATCAGCGGCTGGTAAAACAAATTCTCCAGAACCTTCATCATTCGAAAGTGCGCTCTCTCTGTGTAGAACAGCTCTGTGAACGCAACGACAGGAAGGAGACAGGTGGTTACACAGGATGGTCTGCACTTGTTCAATGCTTGTCAACAATAAGAATACTTCATTCTGGGATAGAATAAGGGAATACATTTTCAGTAAAAAAAAAATTGAAAAAAAGTTATGCAACTTTAAAATAAAAAATAAAATAAAATACTTATTCAATTTTAATGAATGATGTTAAAACTTTATTGTCCAGTAACAAACAGTGTTTAAATAAATAAATGGTACTATTAGCATAAAAGCTGTGACACTTGCCAAACCACTGCTCATACGGTAAACCACACTTGTCACTCACCGTTGATGACTTCCTGTCTCTTGATTTCCTGAGAGGTAAGTGTGGACAGGACGTCTCTTCTCACCAGCGTCTGCCAGTTAGGAGGCTCCAGCTCGACCTCGGCACACTGATCATCTTCACTCTGCATCTCTACAGAGCCCAGCAGCTCTATCCTGCTGCACAAACACAGCAAAAGCCATCAGATCATAACATTCCAAAGAAATTGTATTGATTGCTATTAAATGATATACACACACATTTATAAATAGTTCTAGACTTTATTCCGCAATGTTGTCTGTATTTTCCACATCATGGAAATCATAAAGGCCTAGATTAACACATTAAATGCCTCTTAGGGTAAGTCAGACAAAGTCAATTCTATCAGAGCTGCCACATGGTTCCCACTTTAATTAAAAAACAATATTTTATGTTCTTGTATTATATAGTCATTTAAAGATGTATAAACAAACTGGGGGTCATTATGTAAGCGTTAAATGTTTATATGTATTTTATGCGTATTAAAAGCAAATCTTTATATTTTGTAGTGTTATACAATAAGACTTTATACAATAAGCATTACTAAAAAAAATTTCATTTTATTCCAAGTGTGTTTTGTCACATTAATGCCTATATTGTTGTTTGAAATGGAATGGACCACTGAAAGACTCAGCACTCACCAACCATCAGGCCTGGGGGTGCCGGTGTCCTGCGTCCTGTAAGGTAGATCACACTTCAGTTACCCTGCAGTAGTAAGAACGCCAACTTCCCAAATGCTGCATGTTCTTCTCTTCTCAAGAGCCCCAAGTCATGAGGCACAAGCTTCGTACTCCGTGTGTCCCAGTAAGATCATTTACAGAGCGGGGCACCACAGAGCAAAGCTTTGTTTCAAATGTTGCATGTGCATCATCACTAGAGAGACTTAAGGAACAAAAATAGCTCTGAGGCCTGTATCGTAGCTGCTGAGACAGATGAGGCCAGTCTTACTCGAAAACAGCCTGGTGGTTATGAGAAAGTGACTGCTTAAATCCAAAGAAAAAGCATTTTTAGGCTTATTTACACTATCATTTATTACTATATTACTAAGTACAAATTAAAATGTAAAATTATTTTTACACTTTTAAACAATTTAAATATTTAGACAAACATATATATATATATATATATATATATATATATATATATATATATATATATATATATATATATATATATATATATATATATATATAATATTTGCAAAAAAAATCTGACTCAGTCCAAACTTTTGAATAGTAGTTTAGTCTAGAGAGTTTCAAGTTTTGCAGTCTGAAGAGCAAAAAGTTGTCATAAAACAATATTTAAATCCAGTCAGTATGAAATATCAGATTATGTTCTCATTCAGGATGCTAATTATGGTTCTACTACTTGCTGAGGACATACCAGATAATGAGTATGTGATATATCTGCATTGTGCGCAGTGTGACTTTTACTAATATAAGCCTGGATGGTGATGACTTGACTCACTTGTCTGTCTCCGCTTCCTCCTCCGGTAGATGCTCCAGTGTACAGTCAACGTGAGTGTTTGAAGAGGACGAGTCCTGCGGCTCCCCCGGGACGACACCGTCTCCCGGTCTGGGTGGCACAGAAGAAGGAAGTCCACCTAATCCACAGCCAGGGAGAGAAAATGAAAAGCTCTTAAAATCAGTGCTGAACAGAAGAAGCTTCATGAGAAAAGGTAACTTGAACTTTATTAAAGAGCGAGGTAACGGTTTACAATAAGTTGAATTGGTTTATGACTTATTTATACACTTCTGGTAACGTTAATAAACTCACTGTTGGTTGTTAGTTCATGTTTACGTGGGTTTACGAAATTGAAAACCTTTTTTGAAAACCTAAACTAACAGGACTTCACTGTAAAGTGTTATCAAGAAAATAAGAATGGCTGATCTTTTTTAGTAAGGCTTTCTCAGCCAATAAGCTGCAGTCCGTAACTTTTAGCACTCTCAGTTAATAGACAGAGCTACTTCTCTTCGTTTATGTCCATGGCAAATCACGTAGGAACCAGAGTACTCCTCAGCGGTGCCTACCTAAACCAGTCTAAACAGTCCATATATAAACACTTATTATAGGTGTGCGGTAGTGATTCAGGACAAGCCAAAAACACTGTTCAGAAATGAATTTATGGATTTATTCTGTACATTTTAAACACAAACGAGTTATGGACTGCAGTTTAAATTCTCAGTTTGATAATTAATTAGCATCTAAATCTCTAATCAACTGACAGGCCCAAAAATATCAAAAAACGTGGACAGCAATGGTCTGTGAAACATGTCTCACCGGTGTCAGACTCTCGGCTGATGACGTCTGTGCCCTGTGCTGCTGGAGCGCTGTAAGGGGGTGACGTGATCGTGTTAGTGCCGTCTGAGCCTTCGCTCGACAGACTGCTCCGTACGGGAGGAGACGACCCGTCTGCCTGCTCTCCTGTGCCCAACGGCAGCTGAGGCTTTGTGGGATGCTGCCTTGGCCCCTGAGCCCTACCGACTAGAGGGCAAGAGAGAGAAAGAACATCTTCAGTGTCAGGGATCGACTGGGTCAGAGGGAAAGACCCTCAGGACAGTTGATGGAATTGTTACACACACACACACATTTATTACCTTGTTTAACTTTAATATTTAATCTGCATACTAGTGTTACTTGAAAATCTACTTGAAAAACTCAAAGCATGGTTTGTTTCATTTGTTTTTTTTTTACTGACTGTTTACTTGTCTTCACTAACGCTTTACCTTTATAATAGTTATGACAGTAGTTTTTGCTGTGATATCGAAAATGGGATTTCGCTGTTATCTAAAATTGGTGTTGTGACAACATTATTTACTAAAATCAATTAGTTAATTTATTATATTAATTTTGTGGCAGTGCTAGTAGGGAAAAAACTAACTTAGTATTGAGTCCTGAATAGTATTTTTTTCAAGATTACAAGTAGGTGGTTGTCTGTATAAAATAGTCACAAAGAGGGAAGTAAAATAAAAAGTAAAATAAATCCACAAGGAGCTTCACATGGAGCTAAATAACACCACAGCAGATTTTACCCTAACAGAAACTAAAGCAAAAATGTTTTTTTCCCTCTTCATTTTTATCCCTTTAAGATCGCTTTACGTTCACTTATAGTATTACTATAGGTTTGAGAAATATTATTTAATTCATTTCAAATCCCATTTCATCATTTTTAAATCCTAGAATTAAAGAGGCCTCTTTTTTTGCTGCTGTACCTTTAAGACTATATGCAAACAACCTTGTTTATGAACAGCTGACATTTCTGCTACTGTCTGCATGACTACAAAAATTAAACCTGTGTCTTAATCCAGTGGTCTTCAGGGTCAAATTTCTAAAAGCATATCAAGGAAATATATTTAACATTCACACACACACACACACACACACACACACATAACAATAATCAATATTTCTTTTCCCCTCCAGAGAACAATTGTTTATTAAATTTGTTAATTTGTTTATTAAACAACATACGGAATCAGAATCTTTGACATTTTAAATTTGGTTAATTTAATATATAACAGTCCTAGTTTCTGTTAACGTGAACATTACTACAGAAGAAAAACACAGGAGGAAATATCTAATTGCCAATAAATAATTTTTCTAGCCAATGAGGGTCTTTGAATCATAAAGGTTGCGTACCACTGGTTTAACTGATAATGAAATAAATCAGCTTACTTGCTGGAGTTTCAATCTTGCTCGGCCGTCTCTGAGGAAAGACACTAGAAAACCGTGTTTTCTTTGATTTCTCCTCGCTTCCATCTTTCTCAAGCTTTATACCTTTCTGTTTAGGGAGCACAGAGACGATGATTAGCTTTCTTCGTTTTCAAGGAGTCGTTTGGAGACAAGAGTCGGGAAGTTTGCTCAGAGCTTGTACCTTTATCTTAGGGAAAAGATTCATCAGCTTGGGCTTGTGCTCCAGCCTTCCAGACTCCTTCACTTTTACGCCGAGCTGCTTCATATACGACAGTATCACAAACTGCATGGTGCTACTGTGAAAGGGAATGACAGTGTGAGAAAAATAAGTTTGAACAGCATAAATGCATTACATCTGTATATATACAGAGGTATTGATGATTCAGCCAAAACGGAAGACTGGCTGATGTTTTTCTAATCCAGACCTACACTAAATTTCATTATGGTAGTTTAAAAAAACTATTATGAGAAATCATTATTCACTTCCAGCAGGGGGAGCAAGAGCTTAGTTCAGTCCACGCTGAAATACTTTACAGCGTGCAGAAAATTATTCTGACAGCTAGGACCCCAGCTGAAGAACTTACAAAGCTGTTCTCACAAACACTTACAAGCCAAACAGATGACTTGTACAATGTGTAACCACAGTCAGTGCCAGAGCAGAAATAGCCCTCACAAGCTCCTGTCAGAGGCTTCATGAGGGTCCGCTCTCTTGCATGCCATCTGGGCGGACACAGAACGCCTCAGTCCCTGCTGCTGCCGCCCATATGGGCTCCTGACCGATCATATGCTGCAACTACACGCTGCTCACAAGACTGCAGCAAAAAATGGGAGGGAAACTACACGGCTAGTGCGATTTTTTTTAGCTGGTTTTTGCCTTTAAAGCATAACTTTTCAAACTTGAAGAACGCAAAAACCCTACCATTTTACTAAATACTCCATTTTTGCGTGAGCTTAAATTGGGTTTCAATCTGTAAAGCGGGACAGTGTTTCAGGGGTTAATGTGGGGTGATGTAATGTGTCGTTTATAGAAGGAGAGGACATGAGAATTCCCCTTACCACTTATCTTCCTCTGTGGCCTGTGACGTCAATCTGAAACGAAACAAGCTGAAATTTACTGAAGTGTGAAAAGATTCAACTTCCAGTGTGTTTTACTTCTCATTTGAATAATGAAATATTATTTACCCATTTTGGTTTAAACCCGTGCTATCATAATTAGTTTAATCACAATGTCAACATAAAATAGGTTTGATCTGATTAGTCTTTAGTCGGTTAAATAATGCCAGTGAATGGCTGATGCCAATATGCCACACATAAACCTCGTTATCATAACTCTTTTTACAATAATTACATTTTCAACAAATTGGTAAAAATATAGCCTCATTATGCTTTAAGGAACTAAACAGCTACGAAAATGTTTTTTCCCCTCACTTTTTAGTTTTTTTTGCTGTATTTCCACCATCATTATATATAGCATTAACTTCTCCATCTAAAAAGCCCTTTTGCAAACCTTTACGAGTCACCCGTTAGGTTCCTTAAAGCATAAAAACCTCAGTTTTCACACTGGTCCCTTGCAAATGCACAGTACATGCGCAGCAAAATGTATGCACTCCTTATACCTGTATATTTACATAAAAGAAGAGCACTGAGAACAGAGCCCTGTGGGACACCCCGAGGTAGTGCAAGACTAAAAAGTGAGGGGAGTGCATAGAGTTGTCTATCAGGGAAATATGACTAATCACGAAAGCCCATACAGCCATATATCCTATATTTTTAGTTTTTTAAAACATTTTAAAAAATTCTACGTGAGCTTTGTTAACTTTTGATAGTAGTTTCACAAACATGCACTTACAGTACATCCTCTATCTTCGAGATGATGTGCTCTGCAAAGGATCGCTCTTTCTCCAGGGCGACACGTTCTCTCATTCTCTCTGTATCCAGGCGGGCTAGCTCTGCTTCAGCCAGGGTCAGACCCATACTGCGCTTGTGCCTGAAACGTACGAATAATACAGTGATGTTTGTGTTGAGTTAAAGAGAGCAAGTGGGTCTTTATCTGATTTTGAGAGAGCATTTTACCTGAAGTCCTCTAGGTTCTTCTGGATGTCAGGTAATAGTGTGTCCTGCAGCTGCTGCACATATTGTCGGTGGATGTCCTCTGAGATGGGCTCCGGCCTCTTACGTTCTGCATTAATTGAGTGCGCAGTCCGTTCTATGCACACGCAAACATGTATACAAGTCATGCAAAGTTACACTAAATTGCCACTAATTTGAGATATATTTTCACCATTATTGATAATCGGACGTTTTTCTTATTTACTAATAAATCAGCAAATACAGATTTAAGAACAAAAAAAGAAACATCAGTTAAATAGTTGTTTTATTCAACCTATTGGCTGAATAAAACTGTCTGATGTACTTTTATTTTTAAACAACAGCCTTAGTATTTAGAGTTTTGAACTTACCCAGGTCAGCAATAATGGATTCGGGCACTGTTACTTTCAAGCTCTGTTAAAGAAGAAAAAAACAAAACTTCAACACTTTATCAGAAACCACATCATCTATTAAGAAGCTAAACAAGATGAGACCGCTTTAAAGTTCCTCACAGCTGTTTTATCTACGAAGAAGGTATCCATGAGGATTCGTCGTGTGTCTTTGGAGCTGGTCTGTTTGTAAAGTTCAGCATAGAGGTAGCACAGCTGCGGAGCGAGAAAGGCAACAAGTGACGTGACTCATCCGGTCTGAGACCAAACCATAAGCATGCGAGACCAGATTCATTGGAAAACAGAACATAGACATTTTGTTAGGTGCCTGGAAATTCCAGGTTTGTAGGTAAGAGGGGTGATCGATCTCACCAGCGGCGCAGGGTCAAACTGAGAGACCACATGATGGATGAAAGCTGCCAGGTGAGCAGGCCGAGATTTCAGGAGATCTATGCTCTGAAAACAGCTACACTGGCCATTCATCTAGAGATGGAGAAAGTTAAGTTGCATTACTAATACACATTAATATATATCATTTAACTTTATCATTTAAATGCATGTGGAATTGTGAACGTAAATGTGTTTTGCTATTTTCCACGAATAAACACTCTTCTTCTTATCCACTGTCATAAGCAGGATGTTAGAAAAGGGGGGCAACACCTTTAGGAAACTTCAGGTGACTTTAGACAAATGAAAAAGTATTTTATGCATCCATCTAATAGAAGTGGAGACCGTGTGATGTGTGTCCTTTAAGATCAAAGACGTGACTATATGGTATACCCATATTACTATGAATGGGAAGGGCAGAATAAGTTCCTTCTACTAAATAAGCAACCTGAAATACCTGTACACTTTTTAAAAGCAATTTGAACGTAAAATTGCCCTTACGTTTAGCGTTGTTCAATGAATTGTTGTGGGCAAAATCTAATCTTTTCAATATGAATACACATAATTTTGTGTCAGGACAAAAGATTTCAAATAGCAGAATCTGTATCAGTTATCCTTAAAAGATTCACCGTGTTGATAAACAGAAAGCTAATTCCCCTGATACACTCATAAACAAACTGTTGAGACATTTCAAATAAAATCTCATCAGCATCAATTTTTTAATGCTGTACAGCTGCTTGTTTTAAAGCTATTTTATAAAGTACTATATAAAATAAGTTAATTCCACATCACTGTGAACCGATGCTTTCTTAACTGCTGTTTTCTCACCACCGTCATTTAGTTGTGATTATTTTGTTATTGAGAGGAAAGCCTGAAGTGCATATTACACAATCATCTAAACAGGTCTATAGCTGCGCAGGTATTTGAAACTTTGTTTTACTCCTAAGCTAAAGAACAAACATGAACATACTTATAGCCAGGCAGCTCAATAGTGTTTTAAGCGAGGCCTGCGAGTACAAAGATCAAAAGGCAGTAACGTACAGACTGCATTCAAGCCAGGGTCGGCCCTACCTGTTCCTGTTCTCTGTCAAAGTCTTCATCCTCAGCACCGATGATGTGTGCTACCGGACGATAGGAGGGGCTCCCCACGCTTGACTGAGAATCCTAAAGGAGAAACGTTCAAATTATGCACAGCGCTGAGAAACTTCAAATGAAGACGAGAGGTCAAAGAGGTCCCTCACAAGGTCAGGTGTGTCTTCGGCGTCCGGTGAAGGACAGGAGTTGAGGCTGTCTCGGGGTGTGGTCTTTGGGCTGTGGCAGGGGGTCTCTCTTTGGCATGTTCTCTCTGGGACAGGACTGGGGGTGATCTGCACAGATCAGTTGACAGAAAATGTTACACAAAGAAACCACAAATCAACATCCCAGCAAACATGTGAAATGAGGAAGGCGATTGCGATGGGAAGCAGGTCTACTGACGGGGGCTGTGGTATTGTTGGTCCACGGTGGATCCATTCCAGCATCGCCCTGCCATGAAGGGGGTCGGTCCGAATCTCCCCCTCCATCCTCCTGCTCTCCTTCTCCTTGCCTTGGAGATAAGGAGCCATCCTACAACAAACACGAACAAACATTTATTAGAACTGCAACAACATGACATTTCCAGAGCGTGGCGTGTAATTTCCACACCACTAGTTTAAAAAAAAAAAAGACTCTTACTGAAGACCACAGAGGTCACACATTACTATTTTTGTTGATGATGCAACTCCATGCAAAAACCTTCTTATTCATGTTAACTAGATTTTTCTTTTCAACAACAATGCAGTGAGTGATGGGTAATTCTGTTTGAAATGGCTTTACTTGGTACAGATCAGTAACAATTCATATATAAACTGCATATAAACGGATTGCATGTATTCAAACAGCGCTGTGTATCTGCCTGTTAGCCAGTGTTCAAAGTCTAAATCTAATCAGTTGTTAAAAAGCTAATTTATGAAGTAAACTGATGCTTAATGATCTCAGTTGCCTCCAAACCTGTTGTGTTACATATAGTGTCACTAGCAAACATTAACGGTTTTACATGAACAAACTTTAACATCAGAAATTATAGCTGAAATGTATATTTATACCATATCAAAAGATATCAAATAAATATTATTTTAAACATTACGTTAACATCTCTCTCTCTCCTATATATATATATATATATATATATATATATATATATATATATACACACATATACATACATACATATACACACACATATATAGTTTTTTATTCAAGTATTATTTTCACATTTTCGACCCAAGAATTCCCCTGAATCCCAGCTTGTTGGTTGAGTGTGTGTGTGTGTGTGTGTGTGTGTGTGTGTGTGTGTACGTACGTACCGGTCCAGTCCCAGAGGGCTTGCTGAGCTGCTCCTGGTGCTGTGGAATGTGCTTCTTGGCGTCCTGGATTTCCTTCAGTAGTTTAGGTGTAGGGTTCCTGCTGTACTCCTCCGTCATGGCCTGTAATTTATCAAACATCACAGCGGCACTGATCATTCCCACATCTCTTGTCATAGAGGATGTGAGATTAAAGACTCAAGAGAGGGCTGTCACGGTATCACGTGGTTGATACAAGTACACTTAAATGTATCAGTGCAATGACGATCCTGATCACACATGAGTCAGTCTATAATAACAGCTTCAGCAAATTCCGTCACTTTCTTGTGGTTCTAAAGTGAATGTGTGCTACACACAGAACACATTTAATCATACTAATAGGTTGTGGCATTCGTGCTGTATTTATGAGCAACTCAAACAAGGCAGTAGCATTTCAAGTAGGGTTTCAGTTCTCCAAACCTGATAAAAAAAATATGCTAAAAATGCACGTCAACTTAATCAGCACCATAGTCATCTAACATAATACATTTCGTGGAAGAAAATGTCTTGATTTGCACATTTAACTCAACATTTAATGTCCGTTCCAGGAATGCTTATGATAGTAATTATGATAAACCAAGGCTGAATTTATTTAATCGTGAATATTGTATCAAATATTAAAACATTATATAACTAGTTTCTTTTTTAATATATTTTCCATTCTAATATGCTCATTTGCTGCTCAATAAAGGATACTTAATATTATCAGTGTTGAAAATAGTGCTGCGTAATATTGCGTAAACCACGATACATATCATAAAATTTATTTCGGAATTCTTGCACATCTTATTCCCAATGACAGTAGTTGTATCAATTTAATTTTAACCAAAATCTTTAGTAACATTAATTATACATGTCTTTTCTGTCACTATTTAAACGGTCACTATTCTACTGAATTAAAAAAAAAATACTGAACTGTGAAAGGCAGTGTACAGTTTAAACCTCTGCTCTCAAACTCAATTCCTGGAGGGCCACAGTTCGAACCCGACCTTGGTAATCAAGGTCTTCAGGATCACTAGAAACATCCAAGCAGGAGCGATTTGGGGCTGTTTGGAGCTAAACTGTGAAGAGCTGTGAACCTCCAGGAATTGAGTTTGAGACCACCGATTTAAATCATTATGAAAGGAAGTACTCATTGTAGTAACCCAGAAATCATTTCCATATAAAGCCACAGCCCTCCTACACGTTCAAGACACTGCCTGTATGAAAGCATGTGACTGCTGGTGCTGTTTGGCTGCTATGATGCTTCAAACACAACCAGCAAAACACACAATGAGTTACTATAGTAAAAGGCATACGGCGCAATCAAAGACTGAAGGCAAATAGCATGGGGCGGATGGGGATCTTACCCATACAGACAGAGAGGTCTGTTTGCGCTCCGAGGGGCTGGGGGAGGAAGACGAGCGGTCTGGACCGATGGGCCCCGGGGAGTGAGGGGAGGTGAGAGGGAAGAGGGGCCCCTCCTCGCCCTCGCCATCTGAGAGGGGTATCTGAGGCAGGCCCGGCGGTCTCCCCAGAACTGTCAGGGCCACGTATGAGCCCGCTGTACACAAACACACCAACAACTCTACAGTATTGTTCATTTTAAATGTCAATAACTTAGTAAACTTGGTAGAAAGACACAAGCTACTTACATTTTATTAGCTTTACAACTTCTACATGATTTGAATGTGTAACTAATGTCCCATTGACCTGCATAAAAAAAAAACAAAAAACAGATTAAATTAAATTATGCATAAATACAGATGATACTGAAGACAGAATGCCGGATTTCTTTGTCATGCATTTACTTAATAATCCTTTTTTTTTTTACATATAAACTTATTTAAAAGTTGCCTAATATTTAATGTTTTGAAAAATCTTTTTTTATTTATTTTACTTTTAGTTGACTTTATTTTTGTGTAATTTTTATCATTTGTAATAGTTTTTATTCGTTTTTATATTCAGTTAAATAATGACTAATTTAAATGAAAATTTCATTGGTACCTAGCAGAAATAAAAAAATGACAGGCTTGCATGACCAAACTGTATTTCCTATCATTCCACAGCATTGCTCCAGAAGGCATGCTGTGTTTGTCTGGCTGAGGAAAATGGCCAAAATATTCTGACCACTATGATATGTGAATACACTACCATTCAGAGTATGTTTTTTTGTTTGTTTATTTTTTAAAAACATTTTATTATCCATTTAACATTTGTTTCGCAGCAGGAAGTACAACATTTTTAATTCAACTTATTAACTCTGGGGGAGTTGGAGAATGCCTATTTCCAAAAAAAGTGAAGTGTGAATTAGAACGATTATAAACGATTATAAAGAGACAGAGGCAGAGCTATAAAGGTCCATTCAGCCAGCAGGTGGCAGCACCAGAGACATCCTGAAGACGTCAGGTGAGCTGTCTGGAGAGGATGACATGGGCTTAAAGTCCCAAGCCCCAATAACAGATTGTGCTCATTTTAAACTAAACCTCGACAATATACATTGAAATCTACTTCATCACGGTGGAGCCCCCCCCCGACGATCATCACCTTTATGATCCGGTCACCCGTCTGAACACCAGCTCGCATGGCAGCCCCATCTAAATGCAAAACAAGGAAAAAAAAGAGATCATGCTGTTTGCTGAAATTTTTAAAAACGTACATCTGACATCATCGGTGCAGAGTAAGGATGGTCACAAGTAGCTTGAATACACTTTTCACCGTCTCACTGTAGTTACGGGAAAAACAACCATGTATTTAGCACTGTTAGTGTCGTAATTATACTGTGCCGTGGTGCTGCACAACCAGATAATTATCCATGCCTTGGTAGTTAAAAGAGACAAGTGTGTGTTTAAGTCACCCGTGAACATGTGCATGTTACGGAGGGCAAAACGAGGACAATGAACAACGGGGATTGTGTCTTTCTTACCCTCTTTTACAAGCTGTACAAACACAGGGTTATCGCCGCTCACTGTCAGCCCAAAGCCATTCTCATCTTTCTGGATGATAACGCAACGCTGCACAAGCCCTGCGAGACAGAGAGAGGGGGATGAAGCAATGGAAAGATACGGAGGGTGCAAGAGAGAGGATGAGGACTCGCTAAGTAGCACTCAAGGAGCGGGTTATTCCTGGTCGCATACAGTTATAGTGGTTTGTGTACGTCAAGCCAGATCAAACGGCTGGGAGACGGTGGATAAACACACCGAAAATGATTTCTTGAAAGGCCTGGAGCACGCCGGTTGCATTCAGTCACGAAAGAGCTTAAGAAACGACGCAAACAGCAAAAACCTGTTTCTTTTCTTGGCGTGCTTGTGACTTTGCAGGAAGTCCAAGTGAGAAAACGTAAGAAAGCTACTTAAACATACACTACCGTTCAAAAGTTCAACGGCGCTAAAAAACTATTTCAGATAAATCAAATATATTTATGATTTATAAAAAGAGATGTTTATTGTGCACCATATTAAAATGAATGTTTGAAGGATTTGCCATCACGGGAATAAATGGCATTTTAAAATCGGTTACTTTAAATTATAATAATACTCGCAATATGACTGTTTTACTGCATTTTTGAAAAAGAAACATGGTGACCATGAGTGTTTTCTTAAAATTAAAAAAATAAATAAATGAAAAAAATACTGACCACAGTCTTTTGACTCCTTTCACAATATTAAGTATGCTTAGAATCTTTTAGTACATCAAAGCAAGAAATGGTGTTCTCAACTAACTTTACTTATGGAATCATGCATATTTCTAAATCTAATAAAGCTGGGACACACCAAGCTGACTTCAAAGTACCAGAGGTGTTTTGTGTCGGCTGAGCCCGGGCCAAAGAAAAACTAAAAAAACATTGGCAGTATCACATGCATCTGCTCCTGCGTGTAAGGAATTAACTATAGCCTGTTTGTCATTCAAAAGAAGAAAATGAAACAAGGACATGAGACGTATGCAAATATATGAAAGATACATAAAGCAGTGCTTGCTCACCCTTTAGAACATCAGTTACGCTGATAACTTTTTCCATTTTAAGGAAAAAGGGCTCATATCGTTAGAAAAATATTCCCTTATTGGAATGCTTGGACATGATAATGTAACATGAGAACAGCCTCTGTCTGCGCCGCTGAACATCCAATCAGAGAAACCAATTGGGCGAAATGACGCCAATGTGTGGAAAACTAGCCCCGCACACGCTGACTGACGGCAACTGGTTTTCAACAAGAAAGAAAGAAAATGTGCATTATTTAGCAAAAATTAAAAAACAAAAGTGCTTGATGATTTGAGCCGAAAAAGAAAGATGTTTTAAAATTAGATCAGTTATTCGTTTATGATGAAAGATTGGCACCTTTTCTTCTTGGGAATAAAGTGTTAAATCATGTTTTAAAATAGGATCTTGTAGGTGTATTGATAAAATAAATCGGACCGATTTTGATTCGAAGATTACTAAAGTGAGGTATCCTTACAATACTATGAATACACACTCTAAAACCAAGCAGGCAAATCTACTATGAGTGTATATACAATGAAGTATTAAAAAAAAGGCATGTTTAAAATAATAAAATTATAGTCCTTATAAATAATAATACCACCAAGCATACTTGGAGGCCTGACTGCAGCGGCATTTTTTGTAAACGTTAACAGGTTTTAACATGGACACTGCTTGTGTGAACACTGGACACGTAAAAAAAAACAAAAAAACAGGTCAGACAAGTATCTCACAAGTCTTAAAATGGTGCATCTCCTGAACCATTCATGCGTGATGGCTACAAAAGAGCATCTTCCTCCATTTGTGCTACGAACACATTCACAAACGCTCAGGCAAAGCTTAGCAATCATACTGGACTTCACAGACTGGTGTACGCTAAATTTTTCACAGCTATACTCAAAACAAGACAAGACGGCCTGCCTTTAACAGCTGTTTAAATAATTGGGCTACTCCTTGTTCTCACGAGATTCAGATTCAAGAGAATCACTCAACTGAAAAATGATTTGAGCTGTTTTTCTGACTAAGTGGAAATGTATGCTTGAACTTGACACTCTCAAGTCTGATAGTGATTTTGACTGATTCTGATGTAAGATGAATACAGATATTTCTATGAAAGGCTCAATGAAATACAGCAGTAACAAATGTACAAAAAAACGTGCAACTTTTTTTGATGTCTAGCATAGAACAGGGGTTTCGATTGTTTAAGCTGAAGACCCCCAAATATGTTAATCCCCTCGATTCTGACAACGCATTCTGGTCAGCAAAAGATGAATTAAACTGAATAAAGCTGACAGTCAATTCTATTCCAAACGCTGTTCTTTTGAACATTCCATTCATCAAAGCTTCCTCAGAAGAACAAATGTTTTCAATATATTAAATGTTTCTTAATTGGCAAATCAGAATGATTTCTAAATCAATCTGAATGTTATTAATTTATTTATTCTGGATAAATAATAATTAAAGTAAATGCAGATTTTGGGATGGAAGGAGATATACATACATTGCGTAACTGCTGCACAAAAACAGACTAAATGCTTTAAAAATGGGCCTGATGCGCTTGGTCAGCTAACCACAAAGAATTGACTCAATGAAATGTTTCAAGCATCCGCTCGTTCATTCTGTTCACTTGCATCAAACAGATGGCTGTAAAGAAAGATTAAAAGGAAACTAAAGGCACGAGCTCACGACGGAACGGATGAAAAGAGCCAGACAGAGTCAGCGAGAAACAGACTACTGGAGAAAGGTTAAGGTGTGTGAGGACAAGGCACAGCAAGCCACCGCAATAACGCAAAAGGCTCAAGATCACCAACGATTAAACACGTCTTTGAACGCGTCCAGCACCACCAAGGCACAGCCCAACACCAAGACATGCTGAGAAATCAGTGCAGGACAAGAAAGGTGGGCATAAAAGAAAAAGATCGAGGCTCACACAAACACACACAAACCACAGCAAATCCCCAGAGCAGCGGCAGTGACCCTTACCGCAGGACTCTGGCCTTCCATCGGATACTACACTCTGAACAGGAAGCTCTGACAGCAGAAAACACGCGGCACACACACACACACACACACACACACACACACACACACACACACACACACACACAACAGCAAGAGAAAGAACACAATATATTCAGACTCCATATTGAAGTAATGTGTGGAAGCTAATTCATTTGAGCTAATTAAGCCAAAAGAATGGAATTTTTTTTAAATGACAACGAAAGTTATAATAGATGATAAACTTGCAATAAAAAAAATCGTTCTTACTCAGTATCACTCGAGTTTACGAAATCAAACTTTTACCAAATTTGAGACAGTTTATCCACGGCCAACAGACATCGCTTCCTTTTCCTCCAGACTCAATTTATAAAACCATGATGACTCAGACTCATCTGAGACACACCCTGTATATCCTCCTTGATGACTCGGCTAGATCCCTTACTAAAATAAACCGCCATCCTCAAATGAGATTTCCCTCTCTGATGGCCGCACAGCTGTGCGTCTCTGCGGCAGGAAGAGAGAGAGAGGGATTACAGTCCTGTGACAACATCCGGAGCTTGTGATGAGAGGGGCCTCCCACATAACGGTATAACCAGGTCGCTAAAAATGATATCAAGTCCAAAGCCCTGGGAATTAAAGAGTTAAACTTCCATACTGCATGGCAACATGGGCTCTGGTGTGCTTGATTTGATAACTTCAGTCATGTCTGGTTAATCCCAAGAAAGACTAGAAATGAGTCATGACTTCCAATCCAGGTTTGCTACATAGATGTGTGATAAATTCACTTCAGTATAATAAAAGATCGCATTGTTACTGCTACATGCCGTTAAAACTAATTATATATTGCTATGGAGCCTTTTTCCATCGAGTGTGAACATTAACACTGTGCAACATACTGCAGCCTTATTGCTTACTTTCGTTTCGCTGCAAAACAGAAAAATAAAACGAAACGATAAAACTAAATCTTTATAATACATGGCTTTATAATAAACGCGGCATCGTATAATGCAAATATTGCTGGCTCTGTAATTAATTGCATATTTACCTCCATTGTAATTTGCTTTAGATAAAAAGCGTTCTGCTAAATGCATATATGTAAAAATAAAAGTAATATTTGAAATCTATACGAGTAAAAAAACTAACAAAAAAAAGACAAAATGAGAGTGTGCTTAAAATAGTTCAATCAAAAATGAAAAATGTGTCAATATTTCTCTAAATGTTGCATCTTTAAATATCATTTGCACGTTAACATTTTCACATTTTTAATTCAAACAGGCAAACAAAGTTTGAAAGCTGTGGTGAAAGGCAAGGTTTCTAGTAGCTTTCAAGCGTTTTATCGCATCCAAAATAAAAGTTTTTATGCAATGCGCGAGTGCTGTGTATATTTATTATGTATATATAAATACAAACATACACTATATACTTAGAAAATATTATTTTAAAATAATTGTGTATGTATATATTAATTTGTAATATATATAAATGATTTAATATACAAATCTTTAATTAAATATATACATGTATTCACGTATCATGTATGTATTTATACATAATGAATGTACACAATACGCACATATATATTATGTAAACAATAACTTGCATTTTAGATGCAATTAATGGCAAGTAAATGTTTGACCGCACTAGTTTTTAGTAAATGTCAAAGTATTATGCAGACCATGTTTCTAGTTTCTAGTTTATTTTATGGAAAACACTGGATGCAACAATGGAGCTGAATTAAATAGATGTCATGTTAAGAACAGCATTTTCAAATTATTAATTTTTTATTCTCATTTTCATATGCTGTATTTCAAAGGTTTGGGTCGACAAGATTATTGTAACATTTTTAAATGAGGTCTCTGCACTGAAGGCTGCATTTATTTGATCAAAAATACAATAAAAAGTAATTTCACAAGATCCTTTAGTAATATTTCTAATATGCTGACTTAGTCAAAAACATTGCTCATTATTATCAATGGTGAAAACATTACTTAATATATTTTAACAGTAGTGCATACTGCTGACGTGTTTATTGGCAGGTTCTAGCGTTTAACTATCCCTTTAAGAGCTGCACCGAGTCTGATCCATGAAAACATTGCTCAACAGTGACCAGAAGTCAAAATCAGTGTTAAGCCTTTAAACAAGGTGCTACTCCAGCATTTAAATGATGATTGAGGTCCCCGTGGCCCCTCTGATGTCACAGCTGACATGTTCCTGCTGTAATTATCTTCATAGAAACTGAAGCAGTCCAGCAGCGGCGCACCGGGTCTGCATTCAATCTCTCGGCTACAATAAATCTACAGACGTACAGTTCACTGGTCTTTAGAGCAGTGTGCACTGGATCTGCACACTCTCCAAGCTGTCACAAGCCAGATACACGCATCTGACTATAAATAACCTGATTCGATCGGTCAGTTACTTTTAGTTTTCAAAAAAAAAAAAAAAAATCAGATGAAAGATCTTTTTTTGCGCCACAAAATACGTTTGGAGAGGAGAAAACAAGAGAAAGAGATAGTTGTGCATTATTTAGAAGAGACAAACAGACGGGTTCTTACCTGTGGGGTCAAACTCGTGCGAGGGGGGGACTGACGCCTTGTCGCTTTTGGGCTTTTTGTCTGGGGGATGGTCCTTGCTGAGAATACTTCCTGTCCTGTGCACACATACACACAAACGGGAAAAAAGGGTCACCATCGCTGCCACATCATGCTATTCTTATCCAGCAGCACACAAAAACTAGACAGGAAATGTGGATCCACTTACAAAAGGTCACACTCATGCCCCCGTCCAAAAACAGGCCCAGAGAGAGCAGACAAAACATTTCTGACCAACACAATGTAAACTACTGGGGACTGAATTGGAGAATTAGAGGATGGGTCAGGATGATGTAGTTGTTGTCTATATATCAAATTTTAATATGCCACTTTAAAGATTTTACAGTTGAAACCTCCCACTCCACGATTTATCATATTGAGCAATTTTCTTTCTTTTTTTTTTTTTAGATGTATTTTTGCCAATTTTGCCTTCAGAAGGACAGGACAGAATTTAGACAGCCAACATACTGTGTAAAATTTAATTTGATTAAAAAAAAAAAAAAAAAATATATATATATATATATATATATATATATATATATATATATATATATATATATATATATAGTTACTGCCCGTCACGCCTGTAGGTATATATATAAAAATTGTTTTTGTCCCCAAGACTGCAATTATTTAGCTAAAAATGCAATTGATAGAATTTTAATTTTTAAATGAACTATGCCTTTACATTGTAACAGATGGGAACATAACTGGGCCCCACTTTATATTATGTGGCCTTAATACTTGTGTACATGGTAACTAGATGTGTACTTAGTATGCAAGCACATTGGTACATGGTAACTCCAGCTCTAATGTTTGTGTAACACATGTAACAACTCACTGAAAGGTATGTATAAGTAAAAACGTCTAAAAGCACCAACATCACTTTTTGGTAAAAAAAAAAAAAAAAAAAAAAAAAAAAAAAAAAAAGTTACAGTTCCTATTAAATAAACAATTCCTATATTTATCGTGTAAGTGAACAGTTAGGCTTTACATATAAATTTCTAAGAAGTGTACACTAGTATTACTGTGGTGCCCCAACTCCACCAACTTCTCTCTAAACCTAGTCATCTCCACCCCCGGAATCAATCTGTTACAATTACTCATACAAATTGTTGATACAAAATTAAGTTACATAATTCCGTTAAACGAGTGATTTCCTGTTACACACTTGTACTTACACATACCATTCTTAGGGGTTGTTACAGAAACATTACAGCTGTAGGTACTATGTACCAGTGTGTGCTGCAGTTACATTCTACAGACACATCTAGTTACTATGCAAGTATAAAGTGGGGCCCAATTAAGTTCCAATCTGTCACAAAAAAGTAAAGACATAGTATATTCAAAAATGAAAATTCTCTCTTTAATTATTCACCCTCATTTTGTTCGAAACCATTAAGAGCCTTGTTCATCTTCAGAACACATTAAGATATTTTGGATGAAATCCGAGAACGTTCTGACTCCGTGTAGACAGCAACGCAACCTCCTTACTACCTTTCTAGGCCTTGAACGTGGACATGGTTAAAATAACCCATCAGTGATTCAACCTTAATCCACGAGAATATTTTTTGTGCTCAATGGAAACAAAAACAATCACTTTATTCGACTGATTTTTCTAGGGCTGCTTCCTAACAGTCGTCTAACTAGAAGACGCTTGGTTAACCAAAACTCATTTGGTCATGAAAGAAACCCACAGGACATGCCAAAGACCGGTTAACGGCTGGTCTATGATAATACAGTACATTGGACAGAACACCTAAATGCTCACCTATCATTCATAGACCAAAAAATATGGCTTTTTATGTGAAATATGTTGGTATCAGTGGAAGCTGAACAGTAACGCTCACCTTAGGACAGACGGAGGCACCAGTGCTCTCACATGCGACTGCAGTTATTTTTGATTGTACAAATAAGACTTATACATCTTTCAAATGTACATTAATTTGTGTGTGCTCACAAAACATTTTGCTTTGTTAAATGAAAGCAAACAGGATGCGCTTTCTGCCTTCTGTCTTTGTGAACTCCTCTTATTTGTGCCTTACAGACATGAAACATATATCTATAGAGAATGAAGGGTCTATTATTCATTGATTGAAATGGAAAACCAATATTCTCAGACCATCTAATCCATAGGAAAGATGCATCCAGTAGAGCAGAGATGACGAGTCCGTGTCAGTCTCTTAAACCGAAAACAAAGAAAGCAGCTGTTTATTAATAAAGAACGGCGACAGAGACCGATAAAGAAGAGAAAAGGTTGTTGAATTCACTCAGATTTTTTCCTTTGAGCACAAATTTATTCTCGCAAAAAGTGTCAGACGGACTATTTTGACCATTTCTGCCTCTGGGCAGAATTTAGACAGGAAGTGAGAGAGAGGGTCTTAATGAAGTACCTTTCTGGGCCTTGTAGTTGTGATAGTTGCATTCCAGGGTCAAAAAGCTTTTGGATTTTTCTAAAAACATAACACACGTGTTCTGAAGATGAACAAAGGTCCTACAGGGACGAGTAAATAAATTATTTGGAAAGAATAGTATTTTTAAGAAGAATAATAAATATATTTAGAACAACAAGTTGTTTAAATTGAAATAATGTTTCACAATTTACAGTTTTTGCTGTACACTTGACAACATAAATGCAGCGTTGGCGAGCACCTTACAGATGTGGCCATTTTTTTTATTTACATTTGGCAAGAGTCCATTTTGGCTCCTGCTCACAAGAAACTAAACAAGGCAAAACTGCAAGAAAAGCTGCGGCTCGGCATCTACAACACGTAAAGCCTGAGGTAATGCTGTTAATCTGAGCGCTCGTATCGGCGGCAGCATCAGTGTTGTGTCTACGCTCAAGCTGCCCGAGAACCACCATTAGCTGTCTGTCTCTGGGGCTATGAGGGCAACAGGAAGGAGGCACTGCACTCACCTGCTCGCTTTTTTGGGAAACCTGAAAGACAAAGGAAGTTTGGGTTTTTTTAGAAAAAGGTGTCTGAGTAAGAAAAAAATGCTAATAAAATATTAACAAAAGTAATTTGATTTTCATTGTACACTACCAATCAAAATATTGAAAGAGTTTTGTTTTAGGTCACCAAGGCTGCATTTATTTAATCAAAAATACAGTAAAAAAATGGGAAATATTAGTACCGTTTAAAATAACAGGTCTGTATGTGAATATATTTTAATGTGACTTATCCCTGTGATGGCAAAGCTGAATATTCAGCAGTCATAACTCCAGTGTTCATTGTAAAACGATCTTTCAGAATTCGTTACAATATACCGATTTCTTATTATGCTGAAAATGGTTATATTGGTAGAAACCGTAATGCATTTCTTTTAAGAATCTTTTATTAAAAGAACGTTCTAAAGAAGAGCATTAATCCTTTGTAACCTTGTAAATGTCTTTCACTTTATCGATTTAATGCATATTTGCTCAATAATAGAAAACAAAATATCACTGACCCCAATCTTTTGAATGGTAGTGTATTTGTGTGATACAAACATTAAACAAACATTTTTTAAAAAGTAACATGAAACTACTACTTACAACTAGGCCACCACCCAAATCTCAATAATATTTAATACAATAAATATAAATGCTATTTTTCAATAAATTCATTTTTAATGAATTAAATTACACATTAATATAAAAGATTTTTTTTTTTTTAATACATTACGGTAAGGGTATAAAACAATGCAAGCGATTTCTGCAGGTACTTCAACCCAGAAACGTTAGATATTCTACAAAGCCATTTATTGATAATCTGGTGAATTATAAACCAGCACAGATAAACAGTAGCATGGAATCGCTTCTGGTTGACATACTGTCCTCAGAAAGCACCACTAATGACAGTTTCCAAACATATCCAAACAAGACCACAAGGGCCTTGAATTATTATTTGTCCGTCTTGTTTTCTCAGAAACATTACATCATTATTTTTGCAGTTCTGAAAATGACACGCTTCGCAGTTCATTTGCTCTGCTTTACGTCAACGGTTATGTTGTAACAGCTTATAGATGCTTTGCACTGCTGATGTCGGTGTTGCATAAGAAATTTGTGCATTTGACTTTCCATCACCCTAAACTTTCCCCTGCCTTGTGCGCCGCCCGTAATCTGTTTACGGCGTCTTGCCAATGGCTTCATGTACTGAACCAGAATCAGATTCCGCTGTAAGGAACATAAAGGACACAGATAAGAATTGCTAAAACATTGTGTTTTTGGGATACATTCGTGCCAGAAAAATTAGCTACAACCATCTGCCAATAAACCAACTAGTTTACGTACGTTTATAGTAGAACAATCATGCTCCAAACTAGTCAAGACGGTTGACCGATGGACTATCAACTAATATAATATAGTTTTGTCCTCGTAGATCATATATTGCTCAGATCAGATTGGTCCGCTCAAATAATGCGCCGACAGGAAATTTCCATGTAGTATACTTGTTCTTGTTTGCAATGCTGCAGTACAGCTGACGCTATCCTCTCGTGATGCCATGCTCTGAAAATAATAGCTTTGTGAAATTATACATTATTTGGACAATTTATTTGATTTATTAATTATTTAAATAAAAAAAAGAAGGTATATCTGATTCTTTTGCATAGAAATATTTTGGTTTTGGTTTTTGGCCAATTACTTCCAGACTTTTCGGCTCAGAATTTTCATTTATTGTTATTATTATTATTGCTAATAAAAAAAAAATATTTAATGCAATATTTCACCAAAGTTATTATTGCTTTTGTTATAATTTAAATCAAAACTGCACTAAACAATTACTATGGTAATATTCAACTGTAAAATATTTATTATACTTATTATTATATTTTACAATGCAACTGTACATTTTTCAATACTATTATTTAAAAAAAAACTGAAAGAGTGCCCTGATAAACATTTGCTTGGAATAGCCTTTTTGGCTTTTCGTATCCTTTAAAGTAAACATTCAGACAGGATGATTGCATCATGACATCTTGCACTGTAGTGTGAACATGCTACTACGAGAGTTGACAGCATGTGAAGATAAAAATATATCTAGAGCTCCTAAACTTACAGCGTATCCGGCCCTGAAATCACCTTAATCCTACAAGCCTCGCTCAAGATCGATGAATTGACCGGTTGAATTTTGAAGGCGTGTATTTTTTGTACTCCCCTTTCAAAAACGAAACAAAACAAACCACAAAAAAAAATAACAGCCTGAACATGTTAAGCTGGTGTGACACGATTTTTCCAGCAGGGATTTCTGCCCTTGACCACGGAGCGGAAAAGACATTGCTTGTGTACAGTAAGGCTTTCGTCAAACACACAAGTTTTGATGTTTCCACAGACATCAGATCCTCCGGTCTCATGAGTCATGTATTTTTGAATTTGTGCGTCAGCCTTTAACATGGCGGACTCCCGAGATGGATCGCGGCGATAAACTCCGCAGCTGAACAGGGCGAGAGACGCCGTATCTCATCAGCGAGCGGGCCCCGCTCTTGGGGAAGGAGCCTCTTTACAGAAATAGCTCAGACATCTCGTCCTCCCTCCCTCTCAGCTCCTTCCGCGGGTGTTTTTGGTTTTTGCTGCTGTTCCTTCCCCTGCACAATGGAGCTCCGCACGGGAACAATAGCCTTCACGTCAGAGCCGGCCCACTACACAGCAGCCCTGTGGGCCTGATTCCCGGAAACAGAAAGGGCTTCTGGCAGGGTCCACTGTTTCCTGAATGTGTGAATGAGGGAGGAAGGGGGGGAAGGGGCGTTTGGGGTGGCTTGAGAGTGAAGGCAGGGGGCAGGACTGGGCCAAAATAAAAATTCTCAGGGCTTTGCTCCCTCGCACTTTCTACTTCTCTCTCTTTCTCTGGAAAACTGTCTTTTAAGCTGTTAGCGGCCAACAAACAAAAATCACAGCTTAAACATTCTGAAGCGCTGCCGATCCAGACCACAACGGGCAAAGAGGAGAACATCAATCCCAGGAGAAAGCAAACGGACATCTTTTTTTTTTTTATGCCGAGTGAAAGAACTGTGAACTGAGGAATTAGAAAATCTGATTCCAATGAGAAGGGAAAATCTGGAATTATTTTGCATGCCTTTGTGGAAACGGGAAGAGCTTCATAATCTAGTTCACAAGAGATTAGAGAGGGAAAGAGAGAGAGTTAACGTCTTACAGAGCCGTCTACGGAGTCATTCAGACTGATTCGGTATTATCCAGTGAAAAGATAGAATCACAAACTGAATCGAGACTTTCGTTTCACTGATTCATTATAAAGATTCGAAGAGTGACTCCTTCACATCCCAATGCTGGTTTTGATTCTAAACAATAAGCAGAAAAAATAGACTGATAAAATATAGCATGTGGTCAAAGAAAATGATTTCCTTGGTAATCTTCCTTCAACAGAGAAGGATTTTATCATTACATCTCTACTTATTATCCAGTAAAATGTCTAATGACACCCACACCCGAGAATAGTCTTGACATGAGGAAAAAAAGACTTTGCTGACTCTTTTTTATATAAATTTTGGCCAAATTTTGTTCCCTCATTTTAATTCGGGTTGAACATATCTTTGGAACACAAAATCTTAAACTCTGCAGACTTCGGTTCCTCAAAAAAACCTTAAAAACCCCCAAAAAGAACAATATCCAAATGTACGATATATCTGAACTAGCTACAAATATCACAAATATTCAGAGGACTCTACAGGAACAAACACCAAACACACATCCAAGCCAAGACTGACATTTTACCATATTTTCACCATGTTATTATTAGTTCACAAAATTAGCAATTCAAATTAAGTGACCAATGAAGAGATGAAGTGATTAATGATTTAAATTTTGGTATTCATCTCACAAAGAAATTGTTATCAGCCGCAGATCATTTCAGTGTTGCACATAATCTGTTGTATGTACATCCTAATACAACAGATTATGGAAAAAAAAAAAATGGATGACAGCTTGAAGTTGCAAGAAAGGGGTCTAGCTGTCCAGTATATATAAGTCTGTCATATTATGGTTTTATTATTAAAAACTAAAACATTGTCATGAATATGTTTAAATAAATGCATTTGGTAAATGCTTTTATCTAAAGCAAAATTATAATGCAT